>NW_017306771.1:73422-79111 GCF_000935625.1 Nanorana parkeri | reverse complement strand
GGCGCGGGGGGGGGGCGGCGGCGGGGGGGGGGGGGGGGGGGGGGTTATGGTGCTGGTGGAGAGTGACGCCGAACAAAACAGGGTGAAAATGTAAGGAAACCAGGACCATACCACAACATACCACAACAGCTGTGTCAGCATTTTCACCCTGTTTTGTACCCACTTGGCCGAAACTACAAGTCTGCATGCTGAGGTTCAACAACACTTACATCCAGCAGAAACTCTAACCGAGGCATGCATGTACTGTATGTTTATTTACTATTTCACTATTAACTTTTATTTTATGAATAAATAACAGGGGGTACCCCATACTCATTCACATAGAGGGGTAGGCCCTCTCTTATCTTAAAGGCGGGAAGGACCTCTCTTATCTTAATGGCGGCTTCCATATTCCGATAGGTCCCTCCCGCACACTCCACTTCCACCAGGCCAGGGATGTGGGATGGGGCCCCTGTTCCCATAAACATTGGGACAAGATGTCTCGCAGGAAAGGAGGCTTTGCATCCCCACCTGCAAGGCACCCCTCCAATGTTGAGGGCATGTGGCATGGCTCCCCCTTTCCAGACTGCATGCCTGGATAGGGGTCTGATATTGATCTATTTTTTGTCTTGGGTGCCTCTCAAAATCCACATTGAACCCTTATCAAAGATAAGGGTCTGGTATTGACACTGAGGGGCACCCCACGCTGTTTATTTTTTTTTTCATAACGGCACACCACACATGTTTATAAACAATATTTTTTGTTTAAGAAAAAAACAACGTCTTGGGGTAGACCAATATCTACTGGATAAGACTTTGGTATGGATTTGGTTCATATCATTTTCTACAAAAAGATTGAAGCCAGCCAGGAAATGTCATTTAGGCAGCAGTAGTTTTTTTTTTTTTTACAAGCACAAATTTACATGCAGGTTTAAGACATTCCCCCAGGCATATTATTGAAATGAATTGTGTATTCATAATGTTGCACTTTAAGCTGCATTAAAAGGCCTCACTGAACGTATTTTTTTGTTTTTGGTATTCATATGATACATGCCTCCTATGGCAATCCCCAAGTACCCATGCCCCCTTTTTAACAATGCTTGCAAATTGGGCCTGTAAAGGTGCAGACAAACATTACAAGATTCAGCTTCCGTAAACTTCAATGAGGTTCGAGCACTATGTTCAATTTTTGATCATTTTCTGTTTGGTTTGGTGAATGACCACCATACTGAACTTTGCTCAGCTCATTCAACAATAAAAACAGTAATTATTATAAAAGCTAAAGCTGGTCATACACTGCTTGAAATTCATCCAATTCCTGTTAGATCGGCTTACATTCAAGGTTCCCTTACCTGTGTAAACAAAGGTTTAATAGCTGTCTCTGAGTACCAATCCTTTCTCTAGCAGTGCAGATTGCAGAGAGTGCTAGTCACAAGTTTTGAGAAGCAGAATACAGTAAACTCCCCATTATCTGGCATCCACAGGGATTGGTAGATTCCAGATAAATGTAGTTTCTGAATGCTTGAGAGTTACTATTAAAGATAGGTATAACTAATGCTATACCCCATACTATACCATACCATAACATAAACTCAGTATTGACTTCATATTAATATTGAAATAAAGTAATCAAAAGCAAATTAAGACAAACAGACACACTTAGTATTAATGCTGCAATACAGGTGCTCTAATACAGGTGCTCCAGTACAGGTGCTCTAATACAGGTGCTGTTATGCTGTGTGTGCTGAGGCTGCCTGACATTGTACTGTAATCCATGGGCAATACAGTACTGGGAGTGATCACTAGTTGGCGCTAGCTCACAGACGATCATTCAGACACTCATTCCCAGGATAATCCAGCACTTTTCGACCATGATCCTCTCCTCTCTCTACCTTCTCATGCTGCAGAGCCCACTCTCCCTCTCCTACAAGTTCTCAGATCGGCAGAACCGTGAGTGCACAGAGTGTTTTTTCCCCCCGGCTAGATGAGAGTTATGGTTAGTTGAATGCTGGTTAACAGAGAGTTTACTGTAGTAACAAGGAATTAAGTGCTTGCACTAGTAACAAGGGGCCAATGGAATGCAGGGCTCATTACCTTTCAAAGGCCCTTATTATATCTATATTTTGCACACATTTTCAGAGAAAAATCTTTTTAGAAGGTAGAAAGCTTAGTACATATAGAGCGACAGTGAGAAGGGAAAAGGTTTTATGGTTAGGTCATCTCATGCCATCAGGAAAATCTCTAGTGAAAGTTAAACAGTTAAAGCAGGTCCAGAATGAGTTAGAATTGCTCGGTGGCAAAGAGGCCCAGTCTCTGGCTTGGAATACAACCATTCCGCTCTACTAGGTTTGCAAAGAAACATAACAGTAACCCTATAACAATCTGATCTGTTTAACCATTGCACATTTAAGATCTTGGCTATAAAAAAAAAAAAAAAACTCTTTTGGGAAAACTTAGCTCTAAATATATGAGAAGACCCATTAATAAGGGGGGGTGGGGGACATTTACATATAAAGGAAAGTCATCACAGAAAAAGAACATTTTGAACTAAGATGTTCCATGTGAGTCCATTTAGAAATTGGCCAACATATCTGTCCTAGTCTTCCATAAGCACATTGGGACACTCACACATATAATATTGTCGTCTGGTGGATTTGCTGTCATTTAAGATCAAATATTTGTATAAGAAGGTATGCAAACTAGAAGGACTATGAGGAGAACTGACAAAAAAATAATGTCAAAGATTTTCCCCCCACTCATGGGGGCCACCCTATTACGTCCACTTCAGATTGTCCCCAAGTCAGAGTAGTGGACAAATCCAGACCGCTAGCCTGCTCCCAGAGACAGTGGACATTTTTCTGTTAAAGTAAACTTGCCTAATGATACAATGAAAACATTGTTTTTACCATGCCATGTGATCATCAGTAAAAATTACACATTTCTGGTACATTTGCAGAGATCAGCCCATTAGCTGCATGGCGTTGGACATTGTTGCTGAGTGTTTAGATGCCACAGAGAATTATTCATCCTGACGAATGGATTAAGGTGACGAAATTGCCCATATGGCCATAAATGTTGCGGTATGTTCCTGACACTCAATAGAAATTATCAAATTACTTAATTGAGTAGCTAAACCACTTCAACATAACAAAACAAGTCCAATTAAATGTGACTAACTACTATCTATACCATATACTGTATACCCCCAGCGTTTCTCAACTTTTCTCAACTTTTTTGTAGTCACGGGACACTTCAAAAGTATGAAAGGTCTCGAGACGCCCCAGTCTAAAATGTAATGTAAGGGATTTTAAGGGGGGCCCCATGTCAAAACACAAGACAGAGCAGGAGGAACAGAAAGAGAATTTTATATATTTTAAAGTGACACTAAACTCAGGACTTAATAAGCGGTGGCTACTATACAACATACCCAAGGACCATGGGGAACAAAAGTAGCCACCCTCCAGAAGGAAGGACAGTGTCAGCACCAATTCAGAGATGATTTGAGGAGCTACATGGCTGTTACATATACAAGTGTTTGGGGCGGCTCTATAGCTGTTCGATCTCTTGTATGGTGCCCGGCAGTGGCGTAACAACCGGGGGGGGCAGCAGGGGCGCGGGCCCCGGGCGAAAAGTGAAGGGGGGGCGCCGGCTGAAAATGGCACTTTCGGCTAAATGCCGAAAGTTACATTTTCCTGCCGTTTTGTCGGCGCGGCCGTGATTCCTTTCATCCCCGCTGGGACACAGAGCAGTGCCCAGCGGGGATGAAAGGAATCAGAGAGAAAATGACAGCCGGCCGAGCGCTGCGGGACGAGCGCTGTGAGCGGCCGGTATCTTTCCTCCCACACCGCTCGGCCGCCTATCTTGTAAAAAAATGAAAAAGTTTCTAAAAAAATAAAATATTAAAATTTGAAAAATAAAAATAAAAATATGTGTGTGTGGGGGGGAGGTGCAGGGTACAGTTCCAGTGGTTGTTTATATAATGGGGGGGGGGAAATTTCTGCCCCGGGCGCCCAGAACTCTGGTTACGCCACTGGTGCCCGGCAATGTGCGCCCCCAATCTTTCAGCTCCACCCCCCCTCCACCGCCATTACAGGCTATCCCAGGCTCTGGTGTCCTCTCTGCGGGCCCGGGATGGCTCGGCAGCTCTCTGTGTTAGAATCGGAGGGAGATTGGCACTCTCTCACTTGCTAATCTCTCCTCCGATCTCTGAATGTGGAAGTAGTGTGTGTTACATCACTTCCACATTCAGCAGTCATTTCTCTGGCTGCTATAGCCTTGGGGGTCCCTAGGTGACATTAGGGGTCTTATAGACACCTGATGTCTCCATAAAGAGGACCTGTCAGTGTGCCTGTGCTATCACATAGGGGGATTGTTAGCCCCCTATGTGATAGCAATAACATTAGGTGTAAAAAAGAAAAGTTTAAAAAAATTAGTCACACAAAAAAATTAAAAACAAAACATTTTTTAAGTCCCCCGCCCCCATGTATACACACATACAAACGTAAATATGTGTCGGGTGTGACTACGCGCAGAAACGACAATTGCGCTGCACATGTTACATATCACTGCGAACGTAAGAGTGTAAGCAATAATTCTAGGGTCATCGATCCCTGATAACAGCTAACTGATGTGCGGTAAAAGCTTTGATATCGTCACCTATGGGCAATTTTGGGTATTGCAGTTTTTTGCGGTTTCGTGGGTGTGCGCAATTTTAAGGTTTGACATGTTTGGTGTCTATTTACCCGACGTGACCCCCATCGTTTATAGTTTACCAAAAAATTGGTTAATAATAAATGATTAATAACAAAATGTAGGGGAATAATTGTCTTTTTCCAAATTTTTGGTAATTTTTCCTGAATATAGTAAAAATAAAAACCCCAGTGGTAATTAAATACCACCAAAAGAAATCTCTATGTGTCCCCAAAAAATTGTATAAAATGAGTTTCAGCACAGCGTTGTATGACTGAATACATGTCAGACAAAGTACCGCAGCGCTGAATGTTAAAAAAATGCCCTGGCCAGAGGGGGGCTTAACACCCTAGTCTTCAAGTGGTTAAGTGCATACATATTTACACGTCTAAATGCAAGTATTTTACTGATCATTACCCAGGAATTATTTGGGCAGAAAAAAAAATTCTGTACATTTCTTATGGCTGTGAGCATGTAGCCTAAAATGTTACATAACTAGGAAAAGTTTACTTACTTTCCAGGATCTCATAGGAGTATGGAGCTTGTCTGTTTCGGCAGATAGGATTGAATGGAGTAACAGTCCCATTAGTTGTAGGTATTTCTGTTACATTCATTTTGTCGTCCTCTTGATTATTAGTTCACTTTCACAGTTCTTTTTTGCTCCCAGGCTGGGTTTTCTTCTGCCAGACTGTTCAGAGTTCTTGCCACAAACGATTCCAATTGCTAAACAATACAGCTCTGCTTTCTCTCTGTCTCCAGAGGCAGCCGGTGCACTTTAAAGACAATTCATCTTATAATGAAGTAATGAAAAGATTTCTAAAGCCGAGCTGTGTTCTTGTAGACTTCTTATAGTCAGCAGCACATGTCTTAAAGCCAAGGCAAGTTCAGCTAAACATCAACCAGAGGATATAAAACAGGTTGTAAATTAGTGATCCAAGTGCTCCACGGTGTAAAGGAAGAATCTAAGCTGACTTGATTCAATACAGCAGATGGGAGGAGACATTTTTCATATAGCTACATT
>NW_017306771.1:47648-73372 GCF_000935625.1 Nanorana parkeri | reverse complement strand
ATATCGAGTTCTAGGAATTTGTAAACATGTTTTGATCAAATAAAAAAAATACATGATGATGTAAAATGTAACACAGCTGCGGTAAGCCAAAAACTGAATGTTTGCATTATGTCAATACATGTCAATGTAATACATGTCAATACATGTCCACAAAATGCAAACATTTGATTTGCACCATTCTCCTTCCAACAGCTATCAGACTAAAGTACACAACAATAATCAGACGTCGGCATTCACACAACTCCTAAAAGAACGTTTATGTGCATCAAGAAGTCACTTTGGCAGCATTCCTACAACAGTAACGTTTACCAAAAAGGAACACAGCCATTCGATTTGGCGGCATTCGACCCTAATGAAAACACCAAGAACATATGATTATGTAACATTCGACCTACAGCAGTGGTCAGATTAAAGTAAAGAACATTTGATCCAAGTTTAATCCTTTAAACTTTTATTGATTTATACATAGTGCAAAATATTGCCTGTGAGTGAACATACGGCAACTTTTGCTGGGTGAAATGAAAAATAAAATGTTTATAAATAGTGAATAACTGACTGTGCCAGGTGGGTGTGGCAGTCACAGTTCTGAGCAGTGGCGGACCTAATAACCAAAGGGCCCAGGTGCAAGATTTTATCTTGGGCCCCCCTCCCAAGATGGCGGGGGGGGGGGCACGGGAGCGGATCACACTGGCCCCCGAACCCCCTTCCCCAGCGGTCTCTAATGTTGCAGTACCGTGCTGAACTCTGGACTTACCTGAGACCCTGCAGAGCATACCATAGATCCTGCAAAGCCCACCTGAGACTCTCTATGGTGGGCTCTGCAGGGTCCCAGGTGGGCTGGTCGTCAGGGTCCATTTCCCTGTACCTACTCCCAACTCTTCTTGCCTGCTGCTGCTGGGGCCTGGCCTCCTCCACCCCCTCCCCTGTCACCTCTGCCATGCCGCCCCTGGTACAGCTGATACCCATGTAAGGGGCACCCCAGGCTGCCCAGACCCCTCACATGGGTACCGGCCATACCCCCTGATGGCGGTGTTCTATCAAATGTGTGACTGGTCACACGTTTTAATGTAATCCTGCACAGTTTTTTGGCGGTGGAATGTGTGACCGCCAATAGGTGAAGAATTCCAACGCTTTGTCAGCTGTTCCAGGGCAGGTCAGTATCGCAGATCGGATGTGCAGGAGCACCGATCTGCCCTGGAACAACTGATCAGTCCTGAAATGTCACTTCTATCCTCTATTTTTTTTTTAACTGCCCTTTTTTACAGACTTCTTCTGTAGTAATCGCATGATAACTGTGTTAGCCAATCACAGTGATCACTAGTTTAGAACCCTCCCCTGTACTGTTTTCCCTCTTTGAGGAGTAAAATATACATTGTATCTTTTTCTCCTCAAAGAGGCAAAACAGTATGGGGGAGGGTTCTAAACTAGTGATCACTATGATTGGCTGTAACAGTAATCACGTGATCAGGAGCCAGTTTTATCAGCTCCCATTAATTACTCTGAGACCAGGAGGAGTCGGTGACAGGCCAGTCTCTGTGCTGGAGATGCAAAATCGAGCACACTCCCGGAACAAAAAAAATCCATATACACTGTATGTGTGGCACCATGCAAAAAATCGCTCTTCCTTGACACCGCAATAAATGTGTCAAAGTATCATCAAGGGGTTAAACAGCATGTCCAAGCAATGAGAAGAATCATTGCTTATGCTAATGTAATTTCAGGTTTCACCCCTGTGCTCAAGTTAAACATTTCACCCAGGGGGTTATTCACAAAAGGGTGAAGAGATTGGAGAAGGCAGGAGAAGTGAACAATCTAGGACAACATAGCTGAACTGGAAAGTGAGCTGAATTAGAGTATTTTTCCAAATCAGCTATTTTGGCCAAGATTGTTCACTTCTCCATTGACACCTTTCTATATGACCTTGAGAATGATTGGCCTGCTAAATCACAGACTCAGACTCCATAGACACCTTTATATATGACATTGAAAATTCCTGGCTTGCTAAATCACAAACTCAGACTCCACAGACACGAAGAATTTGTGGCCTGCAAAGTCACACACTCGGACTCCATGGACACCTTTCTATATGACATTGAGAATGCGTAGCCTGCTAAATCATAGACTCAGACTCCATAGACACCTTTATACTGTATATGGCATTAAAAATTCCTGGCCTGCTAATTCACAAACTCAGACTCCACGGACATCTATATATCTGACATTGAGAATTCCTGGCTTGTTGGCCTGCTCAATCACAGACTCAGACTCCATAGACACCTTTATGTGACATTGAAAATTCCTGACCTGCTAATTCACAAATGCAGACTGCACAAACACCTTTATATATGACTGAGATTGTCTAAATTACAGACACAGAAGCCATAGATACCTTTGTGGTGGAGTGCACTTTTATTCATATTCAGGTGTAGGTCCCTCAACTCCAGACAATCCTCTGGTCTCCCAGCATCCCCTGAGCTCCTTGACACACCCAGGGGAATATAAATGCCAGCTCCTACCGGCTTCCTGCTCCCTGGTGGGACAGCAGTGACTGGGAAGTGAGCTGTCACCAGGTGCTGGGTCCTCTCCTGTTACGTCTGGTGTGCGGGCCACTAGCAGTGAGCACAAGAGCATGCATCATCTGTCTAAGCCCCAGTCACAGCAGAGGACTCTGTTACAGTCCATTTGGAGAAGCTGTCCATGCAGCGGGGTGGCCTTATTTACAGCCACCAGAACCTCCTGACCGAAGCCAGCAGCAGTGCCAGTGTGAAGTATGTGCAAGCAGGAGATCCACTCAGCTAACAGTTTGTTGCACGAACGATTCCTATTTCTGGAGACGTGAGATTCTGTATCTCCCTTTTCCCACATTAAAGGAGAACTATGAGGTGAGTGATTTCCACTCACCTCATAGTTCTAGCCGACCTGTGACAATGAGACTGTCACAGGTCGGCTCAGTAGATCGGGAGGTGAGCGAACAGATCCCGGCGCCCGCTCACCTCTCAATCCTGTCACGGCTCTCTGCCGTGGCAGGGGAGGGGCTGGATTCCCCCCTCCCCGCTCCGATCCGCCAGCGCTGACTGGTGGAACAGACGGGGGAGGGGGCGGGTACAGCTGGCTTTGCCTTTAGATAGGCAGAGCCAGCTGTCAGTCAAGCAGCTGGGCGGTTCCCGGCACAATTGTCGGGATCCGCTTCAGCTGCAGCGTCTCAGTATACCGCGAGCAGTAGAAAATTGCACATCACCACTGATTTGATCATTTGGCTGATACCGTTACACAACACCTTTATACTGTATATGGCATTGAGAATTCCTGGCCTGCTAAATCACAGACTCAGACTCAATAGACACCTTTAGATATGACATTGAGAATGGTCTGCTGAAGCACAGACTTAGGCTTCATAGACACTTTTATATACAACATTAAGAATCACTGAGCTGCTGAATCTCAGACTCCATAGGCACCTTTATATATGACATTGACAATCCCTGGGCATCAGTATCCACAGTCAGCCACCTTAATATATGACATTGACATTGGTTAAACCTTTTAAATCCACCATTTTGTTGCATATTACATTTACAATGAGCATGCACTAATCTCAATTAATGTGAGAAACAGTACTGGGGTCAAGGTTTATATTTGCATTATGGTATTAAGTGGTACAGGGAATTGTTGACTGAGTTCCAGGTGAATGTGAACCACGAGATTTCTCACACAGAGATAATTAATTTACTGTAATTGTGGAAAGCTGCAACTGACAACTCCCCCAATAAAAACAACTTTCGTTGAAGGAAGACTAGGGGAACATTTGCACTTAAACAAAAACCACACTGTACCAAGGGATTACTACATCCGGGAAACAGACATTTGACAATACAAGGATATTCCCTGTAAAGCGTTTGTAGCCATTGTCATACTGAAACTGCATGGAATCAGGGAAATGTATCAGATCAACAGGATACTTAGAGACTGTGTCAGGAAAAGATTTCTCTTTGAACCATTATGGCTACTTATGTAAAGCCATAGTGTGCTTTCCTTTTGGTTATTCTCTGCTGTTTGATCAGTATGGAACATTATATCAGCTTCTCACTTATGCAGGTTATGTTAATATCAGGCAGTAGGACATTTATTTATGAAGAAGGGTAAAATAAAAATACAATGCAATCCTAAAAGATATGCGGAAGGACAATGGGCTCTGGCATACCTTCAGCCTAGAAGTGGAAAATGGGACTAATAACTCTGGGATGAAGCAGACATACTGCATGGCAGATATTGATAAAACAAAATATTGGCTTCCACCATATACGCACACTGGCTATTCCTACTGCTCAAAAACAGTGTAATTCATATAATTACTTCCATCACAGGTCCAAAAAACAAGGGGTGAATTCCTATTTTAGGGGTAGTGGGTGTCAGGAACTCCTTCCTTTATGTCCTTCTGCCAATTGTACATCTAGAACAAATGCTCGATAAATAGTGGAGATGCAGACCAATATTATGGAACCAATTATTCCAGCCTGCATTTTGCTGTTCCAGCCTGTTTCAAGGATGCACTGCTGTGCTTTTTACTGGTCTAGTAGAGGGCATTTGGCTCCGTTAAGCCAGTAGTGGTTAGCCTACTTTATATAGGGGTCCTCAAGTGGAGCCGTTGACATCACCAAAGGGCAGCGCATCATTTTCAATGAATATAACACTACAGAAAGCTGTCAGAGACTGTAGACATGCTAGTGTCAACCAGGGTGCCTTCTGGCTTTCTCAGTGGTGCCTTGAAATTTTCGCACAGCATAATGCCTCTCTGTGGAGCAGACGCAGCAGCAGCACCATGGAAACGTGTGAATCCAAGGGGGGTGGGATCTATTTAAAAAAGGATGGACGTTTGCCTTCTAGCCTGTTTTGCCTCCTGCCCTTTGCCATGCCGCCACAGCTGCAGCTCCTACTGTGACGGTAGAACTCTGATATGGAGGGGGACGGGGGACTGTGATGTGAAAGGAAATTCTCATGTGCAAGGGGATCCTGATGTGAGGATGGGGTCCCACCTTGAAATCCATACCAGACCCCCTATCTCGGATAAGGGTCTGGTATGGATTTTAGAGGGGCCATACATTTTGCATACTTTTAAAGGGCGCTATGACAAAAAAAAAAGGTTGAAAAACACTATGCTACAGGATATAAACAGGGTTCATGCATTACCAAACATGAATTTGAAGTTGCTGGAGACTGGGGACTTGGTTTAGGAGACAGTCATACCGTGTTTCCCTGAAAATAAGACACTGTCTTATATTTTTTTTGGCTCAAAAAAACACACTAGGTCTTATTTTCGGGGTAGGCCTTATTATTTATTTTTTTTAATGTACAACAATCCACGCTTATTCATGTACAACAGTCTACATGCATTCATGTACAAAAATATAGTGATCAGGGCAATCAGGGGTGCCGTACCTTTCCAAGAGCAATTTGCTAACCAATCGCTGGCCAGAATGAGCGAAGCGCACTTTCACTATCGATTCCTCACAGGCAGAGTGCATTTGGTATCACTCCGCCTGTGACAGGAGCCGGCGCTATAGAGGAAGCATCGGCTTATGCGGCTCTGCTCCCACCTTGCTTCCTATAGCGCTGGTTGGCACCGCTGATTCTCTCCTGCCTCTCCAGCGGCTCTTCATGTTCCCCCTTATGCCACCACCGGCCCTGGGAATGGTCACAACTAGGTCTTATTTTCGGGGTAGGTCTTATATTTGAACAATTCCCAAAAACAGTACTAGGTCTTATTTTCTGGGAAACACGGTAGACTAAAGACAAGTTACATGAGACAGACAGAGCAGCCTTTCTCAACCAGGGTGCCTTTTGGCTTCCTCATGGCTGCCTCAAAATTTTGTGCCATTGGAACTGTGATGTGAAGAGGGAATGAAGACTGAGGTGAAGGTGGCTGATGTTAGGCTGGATTCACACCTAGGTGAGACCGATTATGTGCGTTTTACACACGTCTTTTTTGTGCGGTTGTTATGTGCATTCATTAAGTCACACGTTTTTGTGAGCAAATTTTAGCACATTCACGTAAATGGGCAAGTCACAATGCACGTTTTTCAAGCATTTTCTATCGAGTCTATGGGACAAAACGGGCTGAAATCTGCCCCAAAGTAGCTAATGTACTCGAGTGACAAGCGTGTTTCTCCTTGCGACTCACAGGTGTAAACGGGGGATAGAAACTAATGGGATTTCTTGGGTGGAACGGTTTGTCGTGCTGAATCAGATGTGACAATACACCTAGGTCTGAATGGAACCTAAAGGGGGAACTCTGATGTGAAAACAGGAGTACTCAGGAGTACTCTGGTATGAAGGAGAGGTTTCTGATGTGAAGGGGGGCTCCTGATGCGAAACGAGCCTACTGATGCAAAGGGTGATTCTGATGTCAAGGGGGAGGAATCTTGATCTGAAGAGGGAAACACACTTTTTGTGTGTTCTTGTGTGGGATCCCCTTAGAACCTATGACATTTTAGACTGGGATGCCTCGAGATTTTGCATACTTTTAAAGGGTACTGTGATTGAAAAAAGGTTGAGAAATGCTGAGCTGGAGAATAATGCTACCTTTGAACAACTCAAAATGTCCATATTTGTGCTCCCTACAGCACCCTTAAAGGAGAACTATGAGGTGAGTGATTTCCACTCATCCTCATAGTTAGAGCCGACCTGTGACAAAGAAGCTGTCACAGGCTGGCTCTATCGATCGGGAAGTGAGCAGAAACATGTAGCCGATCGGCTCACTTCCTGTTCGTCTCCCTGCAGTGAGTGGTGACTGCCAGTCATCGCTCCCCACAGGGATTGCCCCCTCCCCTCTCTGAACCTCCAGCGCTGAGTGGAGGAAGGAACAGGGGAGGTGGCGGGCACAGGTGGCTCTGCCTCCAGATAGGTAGAGCCAGCTGTCACTCACGTGGCTGGATGGATCGTGACAGTATGGTCGGAATCCGTCCCAGCTGCGGCGCTCTCAGGCAATAGCTTGAAGGGCAAAAGGACTTTTGATTGCCAATGCAATGCACACTGGGATTGCCTTATCATCAGCAGTGCATTGCTGGGAAATCTCATCTGTAATCTCAGGAGTAGGGTTGGGATGGATGTTTGAGTTGAAAGTGAGCTAGACTCGAACATCGCTAGTTCATGTGTTCGGCGAACACATGAACTATAAGGGCGTTCTGCGGTCTGTTCGACCGCTGAACGCCCCACAAGGCAATGCGTCTTGTGAAGCCCTAATTGACTAAAGGCTTGCACCTGATCATAGGTCAGGTGCAAGACTTTGCCCAATCAGGGCTCAGTACTTTGTAAGAGCCATGATTGGGCAAAGTCATGATGACTTTGCCCAATTATGGCTCACCTGTCAGATGACGTAAAACTGTACACAGTTGGGCGGGGCTAGCTGTCACCGCTAGCTCCGCCCAATTGTTTATGTTTTGCATCTGTCAACATTTTTCCAAAAGTCTGGGTTTTTTTTACATTTCAATTTTTTTTTAACCCTTTAGTGAATGGGTATGGGTACCCCTTACTCATTCACAAGGGGTACCCTGATGTGAATAAGCCCCCTGCCCGCACAACTTATGGGGAAGAGGCCCTTGTCTCCATCGGCACAGGGATAAGGTGCTTTTCCGAGGCAACCTTGGAAAAGCACCCTCCCAGTGCCGAGGGCATGTGGCCTGGTATGGGAGGGAGCTTGTCGCCCCCCCCTTTCCGGCCCTAAACACCCATAGTTTAGCCTTCATAATGGTATCTACTTGTGCCTTCCAATCCAAAGCTGTTAGATTTTTTTCATTCAACTTTGGGTCTATACAGTGTCGATGGAAAAAACTCACACTGCAACTATTGTATTTTGAAAATTGGCCCCATCGGCTGTCAAAATACCTTAACTGTGACTGCATTTAAATGGATGAAGGCACTGTTCAGCCAACAACTTTCTATCCAACTCCTTTGATTTTTCAAATGAAGGATGTCAAGAGGGAACCAAGCAGACAAGGCCACCCACCAAGCGAATTTCTTGATGAACCGGCAGAAATTTGCTCACTGTCAGGAAAAACATGTTTGCAGTAATGTGCATCACCTAACCTATGTCCGTAGACGTGCACATTGAAGAGCTACCCCGGTTAATACAATGGTCTCTGGGATTACATGGTTAATTAATTGGGCATTAACTGCTTATTTAAACCTGAGCCTCAGCAAGGGAAGTTGTTGAGTGGTATTCAGCTTCTGCTTCTTGTGACCTGACCTGTGAGTGCTTCTCTTGTGATTTGACCTGGCTTGTTTTGACTTTGCGACATCTCAATCCCCTTGCTTCTGTCTTCGACTTTGTATCCCGACTACGCTTCCTGCTTGCTGTGCTTGACCTTGCCTTGCTTCATGGCTTTGTTCCTGGCTTACTCCCTGTGTACCTGCCTTGCCCGGCTGTGTTATATATTGTTGTGATATTTAGCGAAGTTTAGTAAATGTGGAGTGCCACAACAGTTATTGGAGGGGATCATATTTACTCAGATTAATGGTGGTCTTCTCTATGCAGTAGGGATGCACCGATACCAATACTAGTATCAGTGCCAATACCGAGGATTTGAATACTCGTACTCGCCCAAATGCTCCCATTGCTTATCCCGATACCGGAACTTCCGGTATTAGGAAGCTGGGATATCGAGTCATTACACTCTGCACGGCTTTCTGATTGGCCAGGAAGCCGTCTCCAGACTCCCTCATCACCAGAGAGCATGGAGCAGACTTTCTGGCAAATCAGGGAGCTGGGGGTGGGTAATGGCTTGCCCCCCCCCCCCCGACTACTTGATATACCAGGAAGCCAGTTCCATGCTCCCTCATCACTAAGAGCATGGAGCCGGTTTCCTGGCAAATCACAAAGCCAGGGGGCGTGTAATGACTCGCTGCCTGGCTTCCTGATTGGTCGGTAAGCTGGCCAATCAGGAAGCTGGGTGATAAGTCATTACCCTGCCCCCCAGCTTCCTGATGGGCCTGAAAGCCAGCCCCATGCTTCCTTGTCACCTGTGAGGAGGTAGCATGGAGGGGGCGTCCTGACTAATCATGAAGCCGGTCGGTAAGTCATTACACGCCACCTGGCTTTCTTAATGGGACTTCCGGTATTGGTATTTAGTTTTGGCGAGTACCAAAAAAAAAATCGGTACTTGTACTCGTTTACCCACTAGCTTCTTGAATTGCTTAGGGACTCCAGTGGCAAGATCACCCCACTATAGTTCCCTGTTCTGTTTAACAGGTACCCACCCACCTGTAATCCAAAAAATAATATTTCTCAACAAAAGACCAATGCTGAAAGAACGGTCATCTATGATGCACTGAGGAACTAGAAGCCTGTAGCGGTGCAAGCTCATAGTTCATAAAATAGCTCTGGTCTTAGACTAATGAACAGGAACCATTCTGATTGGCTCTTGATCATGTGATCACTATAACAGCCAATCATCATGATTGCATAGGTTTGTTTATAAAACAAACTTGCTGTTTCAGTTGTCATGGTCTACACATTGACAAAGGCAACAAACTGCATCTGTTGAAGAAGAAAAAAATAGCAAAAAATTATTTTTTTATAATAAATTAAATAATGGATTGTTCATTTTATATGTATGCATAATCAACATGTGCTGCGCCATGCTGCACATATTGTCCCCACCCTCACCTGTTCATACAGGTGTGGTATCCATGTCATAGAAGGCATTTTACAATATTCTATATAGCTTTGATAGCAGATTCTTTGCAGTCCATGGCTTTACCCATGGTGTTATCATGCCTGTTATCTAAAAATCTCGATTGCCAAGCCGTAGCACTACATAAATCGAAATAAAAAAAAAAGTTAAAGCAAGATAAGAAGATTAGGAAGATATGGTAGCTATTTGTTGCAACACATTTTTCCTTTTCCAAACTCAAGGATGAATAAATTGCAGCTTACTAGTCCTTAGATGAAGTGGCTGCATTTGTTTTTACTTTTCCCCCCCTTTTTTTCTTAATTTTCAATTAGTGACACTGCTAGAAACATACTCCTAGGATGACAATGTTCACCTACCATACTGTACCTATGTATCCTCTTCTGTTCTCCATAACATTGGTTGGGCTGTTTTGTGGGAATAAATAACCCTCCCCTTGAAGTGGGGCTGCCCCCCATGTTGATGAAGACAAGGGCCTCTTCCCCCACATACGGTCCGCAAGAGGATGTGGGGGTTTGCAGGTGGTGGGCTAATTGAAATCTGGAAGCCCCCTTTTAGAATAAAGGGTGCCCAGTATAAAACTGGTTTCCCAGTATAAAACATAGAATGAGTGATAGGTACATAGAACCCTTACTTACTCAGAAAAGTGTAAGTGTAAATAACGAGACCACACATTTTTATTAGTCCTTTATTAATACATTAAAACCCCCCAAAAATGTCCTACGCTGCACATCCATCATCAATCATGTCATCCAGCAATGAGGATCCTCGTCAATCACTGTGAACGATGCCTGCCGACCGATGAAAGGAAAATAAGGTCGACTGACAGCTCTGGTCCCTGCAAATGAATGTAAAATGGTAAAATAAATGGTGGGGTATAGTTGGTTATGATCTCACTGCGTATACCCACTACTTTGTTTACAGTCAGGTAAAAGTGGGATGGGCCTGAAGGGGAACTAGAATAGGCTAGTTTCCCATTAAGTCTTCCTCCCTTGTGACTGACAGCAGGCTGTGGGCAGATTTCTTAGCCAAAAGACAGCCTGCTATTGAGTATGGAATCTGCCCACAGCCTGCTGTTACCCACATGGAGAAGGACCTAGCCTATTCTAGTTCCCCATAAGGCCATTCCCACCTTACCCGAATGTAAACAAAGGAGTGGGTATACCCTATGGCATCATCAATTTTTTTGTAGGGGTTGCCCCTTAAAATCCACACCAGGCCCAAAGGGACTGATTTAAATTTTGAGCGGGAGTCCACTTATTTCTGTGTTTGTTTTGTGTGGGGTCCACTTAAAATCCAACCCAAATGACCTGGCATGGAATTGGGACAGAAACCCCATGTAATTTATTTTTATTATTGTCATTTTTAGGGGCTGGTAAGGGTTCTAGGATAAGGGTCTGCTATAGATGAAGGGAATCCCTAGCCACTTTATTTACAAAGAGAAGCTTGTGCTCAGAGCTGTCATTTGCTGGCCATTTAAACAGCGTTTTTGTAAATGTCAGTTTTGCTGTAGTTATTTGTATACATCATACAGATGCACCCTTCCCAAGTTCATGGAATCCCCAAATCATGTTATTTAAAGGAACTGTGCATTTTTAATGTTGACCTTTAAGCAATATTAAAATCACTGCTCCTAGATAAAAAAATGTTTAAATTTGTTTTGCCTTAGTTTTGCCTTCACGGTACTGCCAAGCCTTCCATGCACTTTGTTTGTCTATCTCTTGCCTAGTAGCTTAGGAAATGGAGAGAATTGATTCAACTTTGTATTAAAGTTTGCAACTGGTGAACTTTTCAGCACGTGTGTGGAAACACACCTGCAAATTGAACCCGAGCAAGTTTGGCTTTTTATGTGAAGAAGGCCTTTTATGTGTTATGCTTTAATGTAGGGGTGCACCAACATTTTGGCTGGCGGAACATATCAGCCGAAAATGGCACTTTTGGCAAAATGCCGAAAGTGCCATTTCGGCCAAAATTGCGGTGCCTGCCTGGTTTCTCTCCTCCCCACTGGGCACTGCTCGGTGTTCTCTCTTGCACAGTGCAGCGTCCAGCGGGGAGGAGATAAACTGTCACAGGAGGCCAAGCAGTGCGGGGGAGTAGAGTGATGTAAGCGGCCGAGGTGTCACAAGTGTCCAGGCTCTTCTCACCGCACCGCCCTGCTCAGCCTCCTGTGACAGCAAATCAGGATGTAGAGCGGGTATAAGCAGTCAGCGATCAGCGATCGCTGAGTGTTTGTAAATAATTGTGGACATAGTATGTTTACTGTGTCCCCAATTATGAATGGGATCCCCTACATCACTTCCTGTTCATTCATTATTGTGGAGATGGTAAACATACCATCTCCACAAGTTATTAATGGACAGGAACACTCAGTATAGAGGATTCCTGTTCATTTATAACAGGGGCTGCAGAAAAAATATGTTTGGTTTTGGTTTTTGGCCTGACATTTCTGCACCTCTACTTTAATGGTAACTTTGATTGTTTTCAGTGCTTGTCACCACCAACCCTTTAAATTTCCTTTGGACACATGTGTATAATACAATGAGGATAGCATTAGCCTTGAACTAGAGGTTGTTGCCATTGAGTCATGTGTTATCTAAGAAAAGATCATAATTCAGATCTTACAAACAAATCTCCATCAGAAGAGCAATCACAATTAAGCTATAAAACATAATTAGGAGCATCATACTCCTTCTGTAATAGCCTGTAGAGTCCTCATAAAATTAAGAAATATTTCTGTTATCTGATTGATCAGTAGAATTTGTTAATTCATTTAACACAGCTTTTGAGGCTGAACAGCATGTTTTACACAGTTCTCAATTCCATGAATACCACAAGTTTGAACTATAAATATTTTAAAATTCTTTCCAGAACTACTCACAAGTCAAATAAAAAGCTTGATTAGTTTATTTCTCTTCAACCATTCACCAAACAGCTTAAAAAAACCAACAAACAGCAGAAGCTTCCTGCTTTCAGGCTGACTTTTGACGGATTGAGCTTCTCTTTTGTTGCTTGTTTTGTGTAGATTTTAGCTTGAGCTACTGAGCTCTGGGAACAGTATTTTGTTATCACTCATGCAAAAGCATGCAGGAACATCTCCTGGCTAACAATAAGAATACAAAATATTTCACAAATACGTGACAAAAATTGTTTCTCTTTTTAATTTTCTTAGTGATAACCAGTGGCATTTTTTTAGGATGACAGTAGGGATCTTAGTAGCAGGTACGTGAATTTTCTTAGAAAAAGGTGGGGCAGGAGTTTGTTTGACATTATTTATTTACTTTTAACTATACAAGCACTGCTGGCCAAATGCTTTTGCCACGTTATGCAGCAAAGGACACGCAAAAATTGCCCAAGTATATATAAATAAAAAGCACCGGTAAAGGAGTGATAGTCTCGTCATCCAGTATTTGCATTTTTTAAAACTTTGCACAGCTGTTAGGTTTATGGGATTTAAGGGGCTACAGCATATAAGTGTGATACATTTCCTTGATAGGAATAGGTGTTGGTGGAATTGAATTTTTTTTGGCCAGTAGCCCACATCCCTTTTCTGTAACACAAAAAAAAAAAATATGCAGCAATATCTTTCACTCATGTATTTAAAGGATATAGCTCTGTCCACATTTATTTCAGTAAGTAAAATAAATATCTTTCAGTAGTTGGATACTTTCATAATTATCTGAGTGCATACTTCTATAAATATTCTCGGGTTAGCTGGCTGGACAGGTTACATTAGATGGGGTCTACACCTTGCCACCTCGCTTGCTCACATTCATACATTTTAATTTGAACCTGTGAGGTTCTTAAAAGAGTGTAATCTATAAATACTGCTGAACTGCAGGCATTGCCTGTGATAATCTTTAAATATATCCCTGTATTACTCCAAAGCCTCTGCATTCCAGGCTCACCCTTTACACAGGGCATGAAGGTCTACCCAAGCAACTATTTAGCTCTACTTTCACCACAACATTCTGCAATTTAGTATAAAAAATGGCTATTAAATGATCTGGCATTTGGACTGTTGAATAGTAGGGATAAGGCTTAGCACAATGAGGGGGCATGGATAAGTACTTCTGATTTGGGCAGCAATCAAGGTCCTGTGTACAGCATTGGTATGGAATCCAGAAGCTCTACCAACACATGGGAAATTGATTTTAAGATTGCCACAATAAGGTGCCTGCACATAATCAGTATACATAGTTTAGCCAGTCATTTTTTAGGATATTACAAGCTTACTTTAAGTCAGAAGCTGCTCTTCGACAATTTCGGTAGCATAAACTTAATTAAAATGACTCGTACACTGTACGTCGTCAGTCACGAAGGGGTTAAAGGCTATTTTCTATCAGTTGGGATACATGATTTAAAAGAAAAACTATGTTTGGTGGATATCTTCTTTAAGTGGTCAAATAGCTGTTGCAGCAAGCTAACACTGTAATGGGCCTCTATAGTGCATTTTCTATTTTTACAAGCTTTATATCTGTTATTAAACAGGACTTGTGATATAATTGCATGGCTTGCATGTGGAAAGATTAATGATCCCATGTAAGCAGTTCTGGAATTGCTCCTTGAAAGGTGATTGAAGTGTTCTACTACTGTATCATAAGCAAGCAATTTAAAGGGGCAAATGGCAGTCATTTTTTAAAATATTGATTCTTAAAATGTAAGTGTAGTCCCCTCCGCTTCTGTGCATTTTAAATTGTACCATGATTGCCATGTTCAGTAAATGGCAATTTTAACTGAAAATGTAGTTTTTTTTTTTTTTTTAAACCTTCAAAATTAGATCACTATTAAGGTAAGAGGCTTTCACAAATTTAGGTGACCAAATATGTGTTTTAAAGATAACTTAGTAAGTATACCAGATTACATTTAATTTTTCTACATATATATATATATATATATATATATATCATACATTTTAAGACTGATAAAAAAATACATTTAAAAGCATTATGGCTCCCTTTTAAAACGCATGTGTGTTTAAATTAATTCAAAGCATATTTTCAGTCATTTCCACGGTTTAAAATGCTCTTGCATTTTACATCTTGCATGCATTTTTGAATCACTGTAGCTTTATATTTGCTTCGTATTTGGCATGCATTTTATAAAGCTGGTATATGACCCCGGGATGAAAACACATGTAAAATACAGTGCATGGAGTACCAATGAAAACAATGAAGGATTTTCTTCTGCCAAAATGGAGGGAAAATGCTAAAAGCAACATTTTGCATGTAAATGAAAACTGTGCCATTGAAAATAATGGTACAGAATTTCATTTTCAGTCTGGTGTTGTGTGAGTCTGGTTTTGGTCAAGACGAATATCTTTTTTATCCATTGATCATACTTTCAACAGGCTTTTTTGTTTGCAATATCCAGTGCACATCTGCACTACACAATTCCTGTGTGATATAATTGTGATATAAAGCAAACATAAAAGGCATGTTTTGAGTACCTGCATCCAGTGCAAGCCCCTTGGCACCCCATGTGACAGTGCTCAGGTCTGGTGATGGCCTGTTGTTCAGGCACCAAGCTCTTTCCTTGTGGAAAGGCAGGGGATGTGTCACATGTTGCCCATTGCAGTGGGGTTTAGGGTGGCTGAACCTTAGAGGAGATGTGACAGGAGACAATAATCAGAGTCCATCGATTGCTTCACAAATCATTTGGCAAGTCTACAGTAGCAGTTCTATATATTTAAAGAAGACCTCTGGCCATATAAAATCTTAACCTTTGCAGTGGGGCTACACCAGCACTGCGAGGGTTAAGTGCTTGTTAGCAGGCACTAGCAGCCAGCCGGGTTCAAAATTCGGGTTAGTTTATCTATGTTATTTTATCTCCCGCTCCTAAATGAGCACTTAGCCCTTGATGTGCAGGGGTAGACCCAGTGCAAGGGTTAAAGGGGTTCTAAACCCTCCGGTTTTTTTGCCTATATCTACTGCTAGCAAGCAGTAGATATAGGCAAGAAGTTTAAAAAAAAAAAAAAACCGCTCGAACTGGTTTTAAACTTACCTCGTTATCGCTGCTCACTCCCGCGCCGAGAATCAGGAAGTGATCGTACGGCCGCAAAGGATCTTGGGGCGGGTGCATGCGCATTTCCGATTCTCGGCCGGGAGACGAGCAGAGACGCAATGTAAGTCTATGGATGCGTGCACCCGCCTGCAGACACCGCTGGATCGGAGAGACAGAGCAGTCAGCGCTGGATCGGAGTGACGCCGCACCGCTGGAGGGACACATGAAAACATGGGGAAAGAAGAGGAAGATCAGAATAAGAGACATCATTTGAGGTAAGTGCTAACATTTACATGGGGGGGAGGGGAAAACATTTTTGGCTTTAATGTCACTTTAAGATTTCATACACACGGGGTATTTATACCCAGACTGTTGACATTAAATTGTTTAAATATTCTTATGAAGCAGTAAAAAAGCTTTAAAATAATCCAGTCCTGAACTCTCTAGCTGCTTGTAAAGTAAAATAATCCATTCTCAAAGATCCTCAAATATCACAACAAAGATTCTAATGCTATTCTAGTCATTTCTAACAGCCTACACCTGTTACATTAGAAGCTGCCAAGATTCTAGTGCACTAAAAAGTAGTAGAAAAACTACTAAGGGCATATATATCAAAGCTTCCTCAGACAGAATCTGGAGCAGTTGCCCATAGTAACCATTTGTTCAATTTGCTTAGTTAGGTTTTGAAAATTAAAGATAGCAGCTGAGCAGTTGACATGGGCAACTGCTCCAAATTGTGTCTAATCCAGTTTTTATATATTCCCCTCTAAGACATCTATGCCTCTGTTGTGAACTTTGAAGACAGATTTTTCCACAATGTCTATAGCTACGGAGGTAAATGTGGGCTTGTGTTACACTGTTTTTATTGTTTGTTCAGAGTATGCAAATATTTTAGGGTGCGCAGTCTGAAACAGGTTTATTTAAACTATAACACATATTGCAGCTGCGTGCTTGGAGTTTTCCTATAAAGTATACAATTCAAGAGCTGCTTAAGCCACAAACTACTGCATATAGAGAAAAATTCCACTTGCACAAATTATCCCTGGTCTATACACTGGCTCAGTGTATGAAAGTGTCATCATTTTCTTCATTTTCATCATTATGTTTAAAGTGTCATCATTTTCTTATATTATGAAAATCAGTATCTCGGTTTCCCTCCCCTGAAGCCTGTAAAGGATTTCCAATTATAATGGAAATGATGAATTACATGCAACCCCACACACCCCTCCGCTACCTCATTCTTACCGCTCCAGAACTCATCTGCAGTGCCACCTGCTGGAAGAACCTGGTATTTCTCCGTATGAGAAATCAGTGTGTATGCATATTTGAACTTTAGTCCATCAAGCACAATACATAATAGAGGATAGAGAAACTTGAGCGTATGTGCTAGGGGTTTGCGGAGAGAAGCAGAAAGTTCTGTGTTAGTACACTTAGCAGTACATTTAAACGTTTTCTTTAAATAATAAATATCATCCGCAGTCATAAGTCATAATAGTATAGTTGGGACATCCATTTATGTTTTCTCATTACTAACACATACAAGATACACAGGTTCATATTGTATCCAGATAAGGCATTGGCTGAATCTGATTAGCTGTGGGAACTTTATTTTACAGGGATAGGTTGGCAGTCAAATCCTATTTAAGCACTTAGGGGGCAACCTGTTATGAGAGAAACACAAAGGCTTTTATTACTGATCTTTCCTTATGGAAATACTGGTTCCCTGCATCTCATGCTAAATCCAGGCTACAGTGCTTCCTGAAGTTACTAATCTGAAATAAGTATGCAAATCAGGACTTGAGTTGCCCCTGGTTTATTCTTGGTTTTGAAGTCAGAAAGTACTGTAGCAAGAGACAACGAAAAAAACAAAACAGTAGCATTTTAAAGATGTCAGCAACCACGTTTCCTTTAAACTTCCTTTAGGCATTTGCAACTGCCTGGATACCATTACGTGAAATAAATGTTTTCTGTATCAAAAAATATAGCTACCCCTATGCATATTTAAGTGGCTTCTCCATAATACAAGCAATTAGATGGAGCAACTTCTTGCACAATACTCGTTTTTCATTTTGATTGAAGTACGAACACTCGAGCTCCGTAACCACCTCCCCACAATTCTCGTAAAGTAAATACAAGCTAAACTTCCATTATTCTGTAAAGAAAACGATCTTTGATCTCAATCATTGGAATAATATTCTTTTTTTCAAGTGTCAGAAGCAAATCGATCTTCACTGTTTCAATTTTGCTACAGGAAAAAGTGATAAAATGTAGCGTGCTTTCAAGTTACAAATGCAATTGGGACCACATGAGAATTGTACATTTAACCATCATATAGATACTTATCTCAAGATGACTATCTCCGTGCCCTTCAGGGTAATAACTGTAACAGCTGTGAATGTGATAGAGAGCTTAAATGTTATGACTCATTTGTGTCTACCAACTCAAAAACTCTCTAAAGAAAAAATATATTGAATAACACGAGGGCCTCTCAGGCAGGCTGCAAATGATGAGCTATTAGCATAAAATGTCACCTATTACTGCTGCTCGTCTTACAAAGCTTTGAAGTCACAAATGTAGCCACGCTTAAAAATGAATTATTTGATCATCTTATCAGAGAAGTAATAGATTTCATATCTAAATGAATAATCCTTACATTCCTAAAACAGAAATAGCTGGCCCTTGCTAACTATTCTAAGGTGCAAGGGTGATCTACGTCTATCTATCTATCTATCTATCTATCTATCTATCTATCTATCTATCTATCTATCTATCTATCTTCTTCCTATCAACTCAGTTGCCTGATCGAGCCACTTTCAGATCTCATAACAATCTCCTGCTTGTGGCAATAGTAAAAATCCCCCTTGGCTAAACACTTTTGGGAAAAGATTAATTGGGCATATTTGGAAACCATGTCTCATTGCCACTGTTCCTTCTGAGGTAAGCAGTACAAGTAGCTGTTTGTCTACTTCTCTCTCCTTCCTTCTCCATTAAACGTAATGGGGGGAGTTCAATAGAGCCTTAATGGTATTTTTCTGGTGGTATGGACCTTTAAAAGTGCCTCCGTGTAACGATTCCTGCAAGCACGATGGCGAGTGTAGGATCTCAGCTGCGGAGGTAAGTGGAAATGGTTCAGGAGGGAGGTTCACGGTAACACTTTAATTCAGTGAGTGCAGTCGGAACCCCTTACACATCATACACCATTTATCCTGGGAGCATTGAGTTGGATTCGTGTTGTATAGGCACGCCCTCAATTATACAGCATTGGGGCCGTGTTGTGATTTGTAGTTCGATTTGTTAGTTGCTTCACTAAGGACCGAACTTGAGTCTATCTAATATGGTTGAGGAATTAACAGTCCAGGGTATATGGTGCAGCAGTGTTTGAGGAGAGAGCCAGTTAACGTCACTAAGCCCAATATGAGTTACATGCAGGTGACAACAACTATGGTTAAGCAGCAGTAATGGAGCAGATAGCAGAATAGCAGAGAGGATGTGATATGAGACTTCCCCACAAGGTGGCAGCACCAACACTTCCCCTGTATATAGTATGGCAGAGATATACTTGCTGTTTGGTGAGAGTCCAGTCAGGGGAAGTGTGACTGTTCCTTGGTGCTGGGGGTAGCTGGAGGCTGGATCGATGGCTCAATAGTTCCAGAGGCTGGTCACAGGGTCTCTGCTCGAGATGAGGGGTCCTAATAGCTTGCTCGACGTACTATTTTGCTAGAACGTCGAGCAAGTCTTCAGCCTCAGTTTAAATAGGCAGAGGCAATTGTTGGGGGCGGAGCCGGAGAACGGGACACCGCCGGGCCTCGTCCGTCGCGTCACACTGCCTGTGAGAAGGAGAGGAGGAGCGCTGCGGAACGGCCGCCCGTCGCCTAGCAACTAGACGCCGATGACGGGGCCGTCCCCGCGCTGGCCTCAGAGTCCGGAACAGCCTGCGTTCCTGACACTCCGCCAAATTCAAAAAGGCCCTGTCTCCAGTTTTGGTCTCACAGCCACGCAGGTGGTTGCCTCATGCAGAATCTCATTGGGTCATGCAGGTGTGCTTGCTGCCCCCTTTCCGGCCAGAGCATCCCAGGCAGTAAGAGCTCTTAGCAACCTGGGACGCCCTGGCGTCCCATTCTGCTCAATGACATCACTGGTTGGCCCCTCCCCCGTAACATGCAAAGGTGTATAATTTCTTTCAAGTTTATATGTCCCTGAGACACGGATAGCAATTAATATGTGGCAAATGTTGTAACCTTCCCTTATTACAAAGCTAAAAAGGAAAAATCTTGAGTTCAGTTTTAAATATACAATCTAATTGTGTCTGTGGATGATGTCCTTTATTGTCAGACAACTGTGTTTGTGTATGCCACTTGATCCATCTACCTCCACCTTTGTCATTTGTTCCATCTCTAGTTCCTGATAAATGTAATGGTCTAATGTTATATTCCAATAATAATAACTATTTTCCGTGATTTATTAGCCATTCAGTCAGCATAAAGTTAACTTATTTAAAAAAAAATGGCAGTCTAGCATTTATACTGAAGGTATGCTGATTTGTATCTTTAAGCCTTAACATCATGATGTTACAGTATGTCTGTAAAAAAAAAGAAGACACCCTGCATAAAAAGGAACAAATGCATCTTTTATCTTAGTAACATGTTCGAAAACCCGCCGAGCATCATGCGATGTTCGGAAGGTGTGTAGCATGTTTGTAAGATAAAAGCCGGACGGGCCGGTGTGCGCAAGCGCACACTGCCCGTTCGGCATTGCGGTCATCGGAAACCCGCCCCTCAGGGGGGCGCGGCTTGCGATCATCGCAAGTTCGATCTGCCTGTCCAAGATAGGCAGATCGTACATTTTTAAAATTACCTTACAACCATCGCAAGACAAAAGTCTTGCGATGGTTGTAAGGTGTGTGCCCAGCCTTAGCCTCCAGCGTAATAATTTATTATCAGTAACTGGTGTTCACCATGTCCTCTCCTTTGGTAGGTTTTATCAGGAGAAAGTGTCCTTTCTTGGAAAAAGAGGACTTCCTCGAAACGCATTGCCCTCAACTGCCCACAGTTCACCTTTTTGTCCTATTCATTCTTTAAACCATTTTTAACCTTTTTTGTAATTTTGTAAAACACTGCTGTCATTCATACATGCTTTTCACCAGTTATTTCTCTCTCCTTGCGATACAGCTGCCGCTTCCCGGCCACTGGCTCCCCACTTCCATTTTCCCCATTCCCACAGACTGCTCCTGATTGCCAGCCATCCCATCCTTCTCCTCAACACACCCTCCTGCTGCCGTACTAGATCCACTGTTACAACAACCGGCTTTTTTGCATTACTGATTCCTCTGCAGCTGCCGATCGACTAAGCCCTCAGTGTCAGCTCTGCCAGAAATCAATGATACGAAATCACCTGCACTCCATACAGTGTACAGAACTTGAGTAAGAGGTTGGTGCTTGAAGTGACAACACGGATGGCGCCGTGTCAGATACAGTCCATAATAGAAGTCACCAGCCCTCGATGATATGTGCAAGAAGTAAAGCACTTTTTATTCAATCGTCACATGCATCAAACAGCCAACGTTTCGGGGCCACGCAGGGTCCCTTCTTCTGGGCGACATAGTGACATAGTCCATTAAACGTAATGGGGGAATTCAATAAAGCCTTAATGGTACTTTTCTGGTGGTATGGACCTTTAAAAGGGCCTCCGCCAAATTCAAAAAGGCCTTGTCTCCAGTTTTGGTATCTTTAACGACAGTTGCAACAGATTTAGGTAGTTTTTAATATTGCCACTGCCACCCCATTAATGAGGCAGCAAGTGGTTGCCTTATGCAGCATCTCATTGGGTCATGCAGGTGTGCTTGCTGCCCCCTTTCCGGCCAGAGCGTCCCAGGATATGTCACTATGTCGCCATTGAATAAAAAGTGCTTTACTGCACATATCATCGAGTGTTGGTGACTTCTGTTATGGACAGCTCTCCCAGAAAGATGGATTCTTCTTCTTCTCCAAACCCGGACCAAGCTGCCATTCCAAGACACCTCTCCACTGGGCCATTGCGGCTTCATCCATACACCAGACATCAGATGGGCTCCCCCTCATACACTGCCCTTTTTATCCTGCTTGTGTTCGGCAGTGTTCCTTTTAAAATTCACACAATGCCAACAGCTACATCCATCAAGTGGTTTCCGAACAGGACAGAAGTCTCCTCCGCAGCCTGACATTTGTGGTTAAATTGTTTCCAAACTCAATATCTCAGTAAGTGCAACATTGTTATTCTTAACTTTCCATTGTCATGTCCTCATTTATTACCTGTGGCGCTCATGTAAAGTTTTTCTTGTTTCCAGTTTTTCGGTAGGACACATTCCAAAAAACAGCAGTATGCCACCGTCCTCTTATTGGGAACATATAACACTCCCCCCCAATTACCCACATATCAGAGTGCGCTCAATACACACTACTTTTTTCCTTTATCATTTTAAAGAGATTTCCTTTGTAATATTGTTTGTGTCTAGAAGAGATGAAGCCGTAAATGAAGGCCATTGCTGTACATGACAAAACTGACATGCTTGTTAAGTCTAGGGGTAAAGTAATTAGATGTAATACTTACCCTTTTTCTTGCTCCTGCAGGTTCTCTCCATCTGTGTGACCAGTCTCCAAAGCCCCCTCTCTGAGGTGCTCTATCCCTTATTTGCTTGCTTACCTGCTCACATACTGTACAATGCAGGACTAACAGTACTAGGGACCAACACCAGGGGACCGTCCACAGCACAGTGTCAAGGAAAAGAAGAGAACGTCGTAGATTGCCAGAGCAAGAAATACAGTAAGTAATAAAGCCTATTCTTCTACCCAGTAGAGTTACTAAGAATTTAACCTTTGAAGTGCGGGGGACCCCACCGGAAGAGTTTTTTTCCATTCTGTAGTTGGATTTTAAGTCATGTGACTGAGAGCATTAGAGACAGTTATAAAAGCCATTAAATTCTACATTAGCACTCTAAAGACACGATCTGAATGACACTTTTTATACGTTTTCCAGATACAGAAACAACATCAGTCTTTATCAATTAACTTACATAAGCATACATTTAAGCAGAAGGTATTCCTAAAAACTAATGTATTCACAAGAATGGTTATCTTGTTTACTAGAAGAATAACACAAAGTTCCTAAGTTCTTTAAATACAATGACATCCTCTAATAAAAAAGAACTTAGACTCATATATGAAATAGACAAATGACATATATACTATGATACCATACATAGATTATTATTCCCTGTCAACCCTCCCTCAACAAATACAAATTAAACCATAAAAAGCAACCTATCACTTCTTACCCAGATTGATTTTCCCCTGTATACCCGTTGTTTAATGAAAAGTTAAAATAGAGAAACTGTATGTCTGGGTCCTCATACAAACCAGCGAGCACATAGTTACCAAAGTCATAGTTACCAAAGTCAAACAGTTCATGGGTTCTTTCCAGGGCCACCATCAGAAATCACAGTGCCCAGTACAGCTTGCATGATACAGCCCCCAGCGTCTCCCCATACATTTGCCAATCACCCCTACTCCCACTACCATGGACTGAACCCTCTCAACTCTGTATCCCTTATTACAACTCACTTACACCTTACCCTGCATCACCTGCACTCTGCACCTCCCGTATCCCCAATATCCCAATGCTCTGTACCCCCAGCCCCCCTCACTACCCCATATTCTGTGCACCCTGCATCCTCCCACATTCTGCATCCCCTGAATTACCTAATAGTAATACCCAACACTCTGCATCCTGCATCACTTATTTCACCCCACTTTCCACTCTTTGCAACCCCTCATTACACCTCAATCTGCACCTAATGCATCTCTCACTGCTCTTTCTATACCCCCATTACACCTCACTCTGCACCCCCCCTGCATCTCCCACCTCCCCACATTCTACACCTCCCGCATCCACCACTATCCTGCATGTTGCACCATTTGCACCACCCCACATTCTGCAATCCCTGCATTCCCCATTACACCTCTCTCTGCAGTCACTACATCCCCCACATTCTTTACCCCCTGTATCCCCCGCTACCCCACATTCTGAACCACCTGCACCCCCCATTACTCTCTCTGTACCCCCATTATACCTTACACTGCACCCCTTGCATCCCCCACTACCCCACATTCTGTACCCCCATTATCTGTACTCTGCATCCTCTATTACTCTACATTTCATACCCCCTGCATCGCCCATAACCTGCATTCTGCATTCCCCTCTACTCCTCAATGTGTACCCTCATCACACCTTACTCTGTAACCCCTGCATCCCTTTGATACACAGAACCCCTTGCTGGTCATTTCTAGGCTGTTCCCATCGCTGTAATTCAGGGTAAAACCTCACCTCTTCTGTAGTGGTTGTCATGTATGGGGCTGTCTGTAGTACCCCCCAATCGGTGGACCTGGTTCTTTATGTAAGGCAAAGTTAGCCAGAGAATTGCTGACTGGGAGAAGAGTTCAAACTTATATCAAAACTTATTCAAAGGCAACATGGATAGCAGTCATGTATAGAATCCCATTCCCTCACTTATCTTTATCACTGGAAAGGGAGTAAAAAAGCACATAATGTAACACTTCCCAACTGATGACATTTTTAGATGCCTTATCTGTATCAAGAACAAAACATAATGTGCAATACCAGCTAAATAACTAAATAAAAAAGGATTAAATTCATTAAAGATATCTTTCATAATTGGAGCGCCCTATTATTCATGGTAGGAATATGGCTACACACCCAATAGTAAACTTTATTAAACATTTACTATTAAAACCGTTATTAATACTCTCAGCAGAGTGGTCAAGAGCAGCTTCAGCAGTTTATTTCAAATTAATTTTTGTAGTATGATCCGAGGCGTAACTAGAAATCCCAGGGCCCCATAGCAAAATTTTGTATGCCCCCCCCCCAACCCCCCCAACCATGACGAAACACCTCCACCCCACCAGTTTCGTCAACCCTGTGTGAGTGTTCACCCCTGGGCGGTTCGGTTGCGCGGATTTGTCCGCGCTGAACTGCCGACATAAACAATCCTATACATTCTTATGGGGACTGTTCATGCAATCGCACGGCTCCACACGATCCGAACCACGTGCCGCACAAAATGCTCCCTGAGCTACTTTTTGTGCACTGACCAGCACATTTTTGAGCATTTTTAAATGTGTTTCAGCGCTGAAACCCTACTAAAAACGCCCAAAAATGCTATTTCAAAAACCGTGCGGAAACCACGGTGAAACGCTTCCGCCCTGGTGTGAATGGGGCCTGAAAGAGGCCTAACACTTTAGTTTAATACTGCCGCACCAATGAAGGCTGCGGAAAGGGGGATTATAATTTGAAGCCCACTTTCCCCAGGTTCACTGGTGTGGCAGTAATATTTTATGTTAAATATGGCAGTGGCAGTGTAAATATAACTTAACCCTTTTGCTGCCATGCCCTCCGGAATATTTTGCACCTCAGCTGGCCACACCATTTTTGCAATTTTTCCCATTGATTTGATTTTCAACTGCTGCGTTGCTAGCGTTTGTAAAAGACCCCCCAAACCATATATTTTCTGAAAGCACAGGCTTGGTAGAATAAAAAGATGGTGCTACTAAATTTGTAGGCCCTGCGATAATTGCGCAAATGTTTCTCAAATGAATATTAAACCGATAAAAATACACAATTCAATTCAAGTTAATAAATAACAAATATTTGCAAATTTCAAATTGTGCCTTTTTGCAAAAAGGTAAAAAAATTAAGGAATGCAAAACTGTAAATAAGCGATTTATGTTATAAATGTTTTTTTGCGCTGTGTTGGTGTTTGTGTTGTGTTAAAAAGATACAGGCATATATTTAATTGCAACACAAGGTATCACAACGCATGGCAATGCGTCAAAAAGCTTTGCCATGTGCTGCCACAGTTAAATTTATGTTTTTATTCAAACGGAAAAAAAAATCATGCACTGCGATGTATTCTAAGAACGCACTGCAGCGCATGTGCATGGCGTACACCACAATATGGTGTACGTGTATGTTATGTGTGTGGGGGGG
>NW_017306771.1:41239-47585 GCF_000935625.1 Nanorana parkeri | reverse complement strand
TTACTGTTGGGGGGTGGGCGGGGGGGCTAATATCTGGGGTCTAAATATACCACTGACATTTCCTTTTTGAAATAGAAAAAGAAATTGAGGACACAGAGTCCTCAATTTCTTTTTCTGCAGCCTCAGCACTCAATGAATGGAAGCACTCAGTACAGAGGCTTCCCAATCATTCAGAAACTGTTGATAGAAAATATTTACTATCATGCAGTTTCTGAATGGGGAGAAGTCTCTGTAGTAAATGCTTCTCCCTATTGAGAAAATCATGAATGAACAGGAAGTCATGTAAATCACATCGTGTTCATTCATAACTGGGGGATACATAGTACTATGTGTCCCCAGTTATTTACAAATACTGGAGAGATCAGCTCATCACTCCAGTGTTTGTGCTGCACACAGAGGATCGGTAAATATCCTTTACCGATCTGCCATGCACACAGCCGCTGTCATCCTTAAACTGACAGGATGACAGCGACTCCTCTCTCCTCCCTGACCGTTGCTCTCTCATGCCCCTCGAACATCGCTCCTCCGCCCCCCCGCCGCCCCCCCCCTCTGTCCCAGGCCCCATAGCGGCCGCATCGGTTGCTATGGTGGTAGTTCCGCCACTGAGTATGATGATCTGAGGGAAACAAAAGAAATGCAGGACAAAAGAAGCAACACATAGGCCAAATCATATCATATGAACTGATCTCATGCTTAAGTATGACTACTTTTCACCCAGAGTAGGCCCACCTTTTTTTGTGTAAGAACCTCAAACAGAACCATTGGGGTTAATATTATTACTGTTTGACTTTTTTTTACTTACTTCAACCGTGCCTTTCAACCTCCTGCACTCTCAACTTCCTGCACAAGAGTTTGGCAATCTCGTACAAGTCCTTATGCTCAACCTGAACCACTTATCCATTGGTCTTCAATGAAGCAGAAGTAGCAAGTAGAGTGATTCGTCATATCTGGGTCAGGAATGTATCCACACAAAGCACCCATATTCCTCATTGTAGAGTATAAGATCAAAGTAACTATCCAGAGCTAAATAAGAAAACTTCCATATGGATTAGTACCTAGTACACAGTCAGAAAGAATTACATATCTTATAAGTCTCTCATTGATGACAAATAAGCATAAAACACAAGTTAGCATAGTTTGTCCCCAACTTTCAACTACTTAATTTCAAAACTCACATAACTCTTTATATCCCTTAAAACTGTGGGTGGTGGGAGATATAAATAATAGTCTAACGAAGTGTATTCCCCTAAAAACTATAACTATATACTGTATATATGTCTGCAATCAAATGGCTCAGTCACACTAGTTGTAGCTTTTAATTACAGGCAATGACTTATATAGTATATTTGTGGATAATGAAGATCACCAGCACTCACGTAGTAGCATTGAATCCTTATTCATTGAAGTGATATGTCACTACCGTCATATATTCAACGGTTTGGGGCTACACAGGGTCCCTTCTTGAAGGGTCATAGTGACAAATATATACATTTAGGGCTGCAGCTAACAATTTCTTTTTATAATCGATAAGTCAGCCTAATTATTAACTTCGATTAATCGATTAATAATATCGTAATTTATTTAAAATAAAATACACAAATGCAGCTTTACAGACATAAAGTTTACTTCAGAATAAAACAGTATGTACATTGTTTGCAATCGCACTGCACTGGAACGCAGGGCATTGTAGCACTGTGCATTTCAATGCGGGCGATCACACTGCGTTTTTTTTTTTATTAATGTATGTATTATATGTATTATATATGTATTATATTAGACATTTTAATTAGTTTCATGGATTTAAAATAATGTTAATTGTAAAACTGTAAGCCAATATATTTAAAACAACACACCCCAAAAAATTGTTTTCTATTTTTAATTTTAGTTTATTTCACTTGTTTTGTTTTATTTGTATTTAATTTAATTTTTTTACGTTTTTAAACATTTTTTAGTCTTTTTTTAATTTTAGTTTATTGAACTTTATCTTTTTAAACTTTTTTTCTTTTACTTTATTGCTGGGAGCAATAGCCAGCCTGCTATTGGATTTTTCAAATTGCAATAGCCAATTGCAGGCTGGCTATTGCACCCGCCCACTGCCTGCTGTCATCAGCAGATGAGGACCTGATGGAGAACTTCATATCCCTTCTCTGCTGGCTATTCCATTTTCAAATATCCAATAGCAGGCTGGGTATGGCTCCTAGCCTCTAGTTGCAAAGGAGTAACGGGGTGGGGCTAAAGCGGCTGGACAGGGCGGGGCTAAAGCACCTGAACAGGGGAGGCTGAGTCTGAACGGTGCCGGGCAAAGGAAGAAGAGGAAGAACGAGCAGGGGAAGTGGCTGCTGAGGTAGGGAGGGCAGCGTGGGATTGCAGAGTCACAGCGGTCTCTCCTCCCCGCGGGTGCTGGCTGCAGTGGTCTGTGTCTGCCGATCCCCACTGCCTCTGCCAACACAGGCAGGAAGAGCAGCGGGGATTGAAAAGGACACAGACCGCTGCAGCCAACAAGGGGAGGAGAGCTGAGAAGCAGAGCGGCAGCTGCAACTAATCGAAAAGCAACTAATCGATGATGAGAATCATTGCCAACTATTCTCATCATCGATTATAATCGATTTAATCAATTAGTTGTTGCAGCCCTATATACATTATCCTCTTGTTAACTATCTCAGACAGCTGAATATAATCCTCTTTGTAACTTCTGAAAAGAGTATGAGAACCTACACATCTGTTTTACAGGGACTTTTGCCTAACTAAACCAACATAATATATATCAATAAATATTTCATGCAAAACCGAGTGCATCATATTATATCTATCACAGAAATGACCCCTTATTTGAAGTCACGAAATAGACAGGTGCATAAAAACTAACAAAAACAAAGTAGGAAAAGCACTTTTGACTTCCATCATCAAATCATGTCCAATCAAAGATAGTGTTTTTTTATTTTATTTCCTTTGCATGGTTCAATTTTCTCCAACTGGGGAAAAAATACCTTCCTGATCCCATAAGGCAATTGGATATCCCTGGATCTCAATATCCAGTAATATTCTGTGCATTTAGGAATACATCCAGATTTTTTAACTACCGTAGCTCCTGGGGGAGTCTATTCCACATTTTCACAGCTCCAACTGTGAAGAATCCTTTCCATATGCAAAGGTTAATCCTCTTTTCCTCCAGACGCAAATAGTGCCCCGCTGTGACGATCGCGGCTGCGCTCCGCAGACGAACACAAGCCGCAAGGCGGAAGTAAAACTGCCGATGCGTTCCAGGGTGGAACGCATCGGCCCTCTGACGCGGGTAGCTACGCCCACTCTCCTTCCCCATAAAAGGCCGGAAGAGGGGTCAGTATGGCGTTCCACTATTGCAAGTGAACGCCAGCTGACACCTGGAGAACCCTGGAACTGGACCATAGGAAGCCTGTGCTGCAAGGACCCCCGCTTACCTGGACATCTAATAGCAAGTATTTACTAGTCTGGGACAGCCTGTCCACAGCTAGTACTCACTAGAGAGATTGAATTGACTGTACTGATAATGCTGAATGGACTTCCTTATTGAACCTTAAGTCTCATCATTTAAAGGGGAGGTGTTGCTACATCTTTTGCTTGAAAATTCATTACTGGAAGCCACTTATTGTTTGATCTTTCTTCAACCTCACTTAACTGTTGCAACTCTGGTATGCTGTAATAACCTGGGGCAATACGTGTGCACCACCTATTTTCAAATAATTTGCGGCATATGATGGTAGAGCTCCAAACTCTCCGCTAAAGTTTGAGAGCGACGCCTGGAGTTCGACCCTGAAGCCGTACCCTCAAAACACCCTCTCCTGAATTCAGCAACTCTGCAGCTGAGATTCATATAACCAGATCTCGTCATTATACCCCCTGTCCTTTGCAGTAACCTTAAAGTGAATAATTTGGCACCAAGCTCACTATATGGACCATTTTTGTATTTATACATGGTCATCATGTCCCCCCTCTTCTCCAGAGAGAACAAATTCAGGTCAGTTAATCTTTCCTCGTAGCTGAGCTCCTCCATGCCTCTTATGAGTTTAATCGCCCTTCGCTCCTTTTTCTCCAGCTCCACAACATCCTTTTTTTGTGAACTGGTGCCCAAAACTGAACTGCATATTCCAGATGAGGTCTTACTAATGCTTTGTACAGGGGCAGGATTATGTCCTCTGTCTGGAGTCCATACCCCTTTTAATACAAGAAAGTATTTTGCTTGCTTTAGAAACTGCTGCTTGACATTGCATGCTATTATTGAGTCTATGATCTATCAGAACACGCAAATCTTTCTCCATCATTGACTCCCCCAAACATACTCTCTCTAGAGTGTATGACGCATGCATGTTTTTAGTCCCCAAGTGCAGAACGTTACATTTATCGACATTAAACCTCATTTGCCAAAAGATGCCCAATCACACAGAGCATTCAGATCTATCGAAGGATCGGCCGAAGCTACGGCCAGATCCTTCGGCAGCTTTGTGAATAGACCCCATAGTATTTGAGGTTGAATAAAGACACAGGTCCATCAAGTCTAACCTATTTTCATCTCATTCTTAGGAGTACTTGTACCCCTGTATATTACGGTCTCTCAGGAAATCGTCCAAAAGTTTCTTAAACAATTCCACACTTTTAGCTGCAATCACTGCCAGCGGCAGTGAGTTCCAGACCCTAACCGCTCTTACTGTGAAGAACTCCCTTCGCCCCTTGTGCTTGAATTTTTTCCCCATTAATTTTAGGTGGTGACCTCTAGTTTTTGTAATGGGGTTAATCTTAAAACAGGTTGTTGCTGATGCTGTTGTCACCATTGAACATTTTATACATGAAAATCATATCCCCCCTTAATCTCCTTACTTCCAGCGTGAACATGTTTAAATTTACTAGCCTTGTTTCATAGATCAGGTTCTCCATTCCCCTAATTAGTTTGGTTGCCCTCCGCTGGACTTTCTCCAGCTCAAGGACATCTTTTCTGAGTACTGGTGCCCAAAACTGGACCACGTACTCCAGGTGAGGCCGAACCAATGATCTATAAAGTGGTAAAATTATAGACTTGTCTCTACAATACGTCCCCTTCTTAATACAGGATAATACTCTACTTGTTTTTGTTCACAGCATCCTGGCACTGCAAGCTACCATTCAGTTTGTGGTCTACCATGACCCCCAAATCTTTTTCTATTTCTGACTTCTCTAGTGGGACACCCATAAGTGTATAACCCATTTGTTTATTTTTATTCCCAAAGTGCATTACTTTGCATTTATCGACATTAAACCTCATCTGCCATATACAGTACTTGCCCATTCCCCTATTTTATCCAGGTCCTCCTGCAATGTTATAATGTCTTGGTCAGTTTCTAAGACCCTCCCTATTTTTGTATCGTCTGCAAACACTGAAACATTACTATTTACACCCTCCCCAATGTCGTTAATAAATAGATTGAACAATATGGGACCCAGCACAGAGCCCTGAGGCACACCGCTCATTACACTAGCCCAGTTTGAAAAGGTGCCATTTATGGATACTCTCTGCACCCATTCCCGTAGCCAGTTCTCTATCCACGTACACACCACTTCATCTATGCCCATAGATCTCAGCTTGTGTAGTAACTTGGTGTCATCTGCAAACACTGAAATAGTACTTTTAATCCACAACTCTATGTCATTTATAAATAGATTAAACAATAAGGGGCCCAACACTGAACCTTGGGGGACACCACTAGCAACCTCAACCATTCAGAGTATGAATCATTGATCACCACTCTCTGAATATGGTCTTTAAGCCAGTTTTTTACCCAATTAAAGATGGAATGCTCTATACCTGCTGACCTTAACTTATACATTAGCCGCATGTGAGGGACTGTATCAAACGATTTTGCAAAGTCCAAGTATACTGCATCCACAGCCATTCTTCTGTCCGATTTATTGCTCACTTCCTCATAAAAAGAAAGTAGGTTTGTTTGACAACTTCTGTCTTTTTTGAATCTATGCTGACTATTGCTTATGATATTATTTTCAAGCAAAAACAATTGCATGTGATCCTTGATCAAACTTTGAAGTATCTTCCCAACTATTGAAGTTAAACTTACAGGTCTGTAATTACTTGGTAAATACTTTCATCACTTTTTAACCACTTGAAGACCAATGTGTTACACCCCCTTCCTGGCCAGGTTATTTTTCAGTATTTAGTGCTGTAGTACTTTGACTGACACTGTACACTGTACTGAAATGAATTTTATACCATTTTTGGGGGACAGATAGAGCCTTCCTTTGGTGATATTTAATCACCACCGGGGTTTTTTATTTTTTACTATATAACAAAAAAAGTACCCTAAATTTTGTAAAAAATCCCTAA
>NW_017306771.1:9348-41106 GCF_000935625.1 Nanorana parkeri | reverse complement strand
CCCCGATGTCATTAATAAATAAGTTGAACAATATGGGACCCAGCACAGAACCCTGAGGCACACCGCTCATTACACTAGCCCAGTTTGAAAAGGTGCCATTTATGGATACTCTCTGCACACATTCCCGTAGCCAGTTCTCTATCCACGTACACACCACTTCATCTATGCCCATAGATCTCAGCTTGTGTAGTAACTTGGTGTCATCTGCAAACACTGAAATAGTACTTTTAATCCACAACTCTATGTCATTTATAAATAGATTAAACAATAAGGGGCCCAACACTGAACCTTGGGGGACACCACTAGCAACCTCAACCATTCAGAGTATGAATCATTGATCACCACTCTCTGAATATGGTCTTTAAGCCAGTTTTTTACCCAATTAAAGATGGAATGCTCTATACCTGCTGACCTTAACTTATACATTAGCCGCATGTGAGGGACTGTATCAAACGATTTTGCAAAGTCCAAGTATACTGCATCCACAGCCATTCTTCTGTCCGATTTATTGCTCACTTCCTCATAAAAAGAAAGTAGGTTTGTTTGACAACTTCTGTCTTTTTTGAATCTATGCTGACTATTGCTTATGATATTATTTTCAAGCAAAAACAATTGCATGTGATCCTTGATCAAACTTTGAAGTATCTTCCCAACTATTGAAGTTAAACTTACAGGTCTGTAATTACTTGGTAAATACTTTCATCACTTTTTAACCACTTGAAGACCAATGTGTTACACCCCCTTCCTGGCCAGGTTATTTTTCAGTATTTAGTGCTGTAGTACTTTGACTGACACTGTACACTGTACTGAAATGAATTTTATACCATTTTTGGGGGACAGATAGAGCCTTCCTTTGGTGATATTTAATCACCACCGGGGTTTTTTATTTTTTACTATATAACAAAAAAAGTACCCTAAATTTTGTAAAAAATCCCTAAGAAATGTTATTAAACATTTATTATCAGCCCAATTTTTTGGTAACATATAAAAGACAGGGTCACGTCAGGTACATAGACACCAAACATGTCAAGCCAGCAAAATCGCAGAAAACGACCACACCCAAAATTGGCCATAGGCAACGCTTTAAAAGCTTTTACCGCTCATCCATTTAGTGTTATCAGTAATTAATGGCCCTAATATTATTGCCCTCATTCCGACGTTTGCGGCGATATGTAACTTGTGCGGCACAATCGGCGGAATCATCGCTTTCTCACGTTGACACTTTATTTTTTTGTGTTATTTTACTTTTTTTTTTATTTGTGACTATTTTTTTAGCTTCTTTATTTTTGTTTATGCTTTAATTTTTTTTAACTTTTCTTTTTTTTACACTTAACTTTATTGCTATCACATAGGAGACTAAGAAATCCCCTATGTGATAGCCAATTCACATGACAGGTCTGCTTTATGGAGACATCACGGGTCTCTAAGACCCCTAATGTCACCTAGGGACCCCCAGAGAAGCTGATGAAGCAGAGATCTGCTTCACCAGCTTCTGTACCAGAGAGTGTCACTGAATGCAGGAAGTGATGTAATATACATCATGTCCTGCATTCGGGGACCGAGAAGAAATGAAAGGAAGATTGAGTACTGATCTCCCTTTGATCTCCATTGACAGCGCACCGGGCACAGCGGATCATCGGAACCGGAAGCGGTGGCACAAATGAAGCGGCGACGGAGGTACGGGGGGGTGGTGTACACCCTCTAGAGACGCCCGATCGCTTGAATGTAAACAGGCAATGTAAAAAGTTACAACCAGGATTAAAGCATGGCTTAAAAAACTTTCATCTCGGCAGGAGTCCATATGGCATGGTGGGTAAATATGCATATGGCTAGGCTGTAATAGATATGCTCACTCTGTCCCCAACCCCAAAACCCCCCAACCTAAAAACTGTTACCTGGAGAAACTTTGGCCACTTCAACCCTTCTCTTCTCTACTCTGCTACTGACTACCTCTACAATCAAAGCTCACACCTGTCCTGAACTGGCCACTACTGTCTACAACAGCTCACTCTCGTCCTCCCAGAACACATTGTCTCCTCTTGCTGCACGCAGACTTAGTCTGCGTCCACTATAACCTTGGCAAACAGAACATTTTAAAAGACATAGCTGTGCTCTTGAGTGAGTGTGGTGTAAAATTAGGTCCCTGTATAAAGCTGTCCTCCTAAAATATAATTCCTCCTCTCTGCTGCCAAACAGTATTTTTTTTTTAAACCCTTGGTTAATGGGCCAAAAGCCTGTACCCACACTCTCCCACCTACTTGGCCTCAGTATTGGCCCATTACTGTGATGGGAAGCCTCACTGGGCAACAACATGAACTGGAAGAGATTGTCACAAGGGTCCTGACCCATTGACCATCAGGGCACCCTGGGTACTTAAAGGGAACATGTGTTTTCCCTAGTAAGGTTAAAGTAACTGTCTTCTGGATAGCGGTCTCCTTCAAGTGCTGGCGCTTGCCTTTTACTTGATCCCCTGTTGACCCAATCACACACACTGGAGCCCTCCCCAGGCCTACAGATTGCAATGGTCCCTCCGCTGACCCCACAGAACAGTTTTTGGGCCTGATCTTTGGTCACTTAAGCAGCCAGCACTGCATTATAGTAGGCAGTGCACAGAGTAATGTGCACTCCTTGCACTATGTTTTTCTCCAGATTCTGTTGGGTAAACCGGTTAGGTGTGGAAGGTAAGTTCAAGCATCGGAGCTTGCCTGCTATCAAACAAACCTGTTACATTGCCCTGCATGGGAAAAATTAAGGTTCACTTTAAACTGTAAATTAACCTGGCAGGCTAGCACCTGGAGGTACCTGCTGTGAACTGACAGTGCTGGATAAGGTTAGCATTTTAAACATCAGGTTTGCGATAGGTTTGGAGGCTGTAGATACATGGGGTCCTATAATGGTGCCACTAGGAGGTAGCATAGTATGTAGTTATTCCACCCCGTGAGCTCTTATTTAATATGACTAATTGTTAACCATTCCTTGTCAGCATCTGCCATTTTCTTTGACAACTATCATTATTGCCCAGTAGTAACAACCTTAAATGAAGTTGATAGATTTTAAACGGAAGGAAAAAAATAGCTCATTAAAATGCATCAGTCCGCAGGATTTTAGACACCTCTAGTTTTAGACTGCAAAGAGGAATCATAGAAAACCAACTGAGCAGACCTTATAGGAATCAGCATATGGACCCCTCAAAATTATATATTTTCTGTGGAAAGAAAGAAATAGAATTACACAGAGACATTGATTATTATTATACAGTGCAGCATGTTCCTTTTTAGAGGGGAAAGATTTTTCTATTCAAACATGAAATGCTGTTTTAAAGAGTCAGGCTTAAAGGTTATGTAATTATACCTATTTAATATGTGGGCAGGGGGCTTTCAGAATCTCCTTTGGGAACTCCTCGTCCCCAGCATGTACAGTGCACGATGAAAGTACCTTTTCAGGCACAACAGCGCAATTCAGGCTGTCACACGGCAGGGAAAAAAAAAATCAGAATCAGGGTCTATTCTTTAATAGAAAGCAATACTGTAGTTTAAATTAGTAAGCAGCTGCTGAACTGCTATTTAAATCAGTGTTTGCACTGACATCCCCAAAAAAGTGTTTTTTTTTCTCCCCTTTTTAATTATACTGTCAGTGCAGCACGCTGCTCCTCAAAATCCTTCTGATTTAGACCTTTTAATAGAAAGTGACAATTTAAACTGCCATGTTAGCAGCATATGTGGTGCTTAGCGTTACTACTCGACTGATGCCGTCGCTGGCTGAAGACCAAGTTGTTAAGCGGAAAAAAAAGGTGCATGAGGGGGGTAAGAACCAGTCAAATCACTATTCAAGACTGAAGCACTTAATATAATGACCTTTATCATGATGAACTGATTAGCTGTTGATGTGGAGGAAATATATCATTTCATGCAAGCTACATTGAACTTAACAATTAATGTCCATTTATTGTCAAGTGAAACCAAATAATTAAGCCGCGGTAACCCTTACAGTGCCAGAGAGTAGCGGCAAAAACAAATAATTAAGCTGTCCGGACCCCTCAGACGCCATAAGGTTGATCAAGATGGTTAATTTTGTTAATTGCAGATTTAATTCATATTTGGCTTCTCGCTGATGTAGCACTAAAGAAGAAAAAATGGGGAAGGTAAAATGTCAAGTGTGTAGCTCCAAAGCTGGAAAGGTTGGCAGCAGATCAGACCCGGGCACATAAGTGATGTAGAAAGAGAAGAAAAATACCCACCTTCTGAAAATTATATTCATGGTACCTAGTTTTCAACTTCTAGGTTATTGAAAATAATTGTGACCTTTTCAGGAAAATATGCCAACCAGACTGATTTATCCTAATTCTTTCTCGTGTATTTGAGCACAGCTGATGATTTTATAACATATACCTTACAAAGCAAATGCTGTTTATATATATTTTTACCATTTCATTTATTTTGTTTCTATTTTCTCGATTTAACCAGCTTTAAAGAATAACATGCATATTATAAAATTTCTATAGGTCACCATCAGAAATGTACATAATAAAAATGGGCAATACACTAACAGGGTTCATAAAGCTAGGCTGATTCACTTATTGACCTTTTTACCTCTTAGGTCCTGGGCTGAAGTAACTGTTCTGCCCCCGTCGGAATGTCTCACACTTACTTCTGTATATAATTTAACCACTAAAATTAAAATGAGACATTGAGACACTCTCTCAATGGTCTCACAAGTGTGAGACTTTAAATGTAAGGTTTATCGGTCTTGCTCCTGGAGGCCCAACAAGTATGAGAAGCCAATGGGTGATTAACATGATAGTATCAACCCAAAATAACATGTTTTGGGAAGGCTGATGTTTTAGTGACTTTATTTGTTCTATGCCTTTTTTGTAAAGAAAAAAAAAAATTAGAAAACTGTGAGAGATAAAGAGAATTGCAACTGCCACATTCTTATAATAATCATTTGCAAAACCCCTAGCCAGAGGAGCAATGGGCAAGGTGGCAGGGAGCCCCCAGGCCAGTACTAATAAAATATATTCGGCTGGTAACCCTCTGAGATGTCATATGAATGAAAGAACGAAAGCTGAGAGTTGCAAATAAAGCACACTTTTCTTGTCCTTATCACGAAAGACCTAGTTAATTGTATTTACTTGCAAGGACAAAGGTTCCCAATCCCCCCTGTCCCTAGCTCAGGGATAATTATCTTCTACTTTTTTCTTTTTATTCTTTTTATTTATCCTTTCCCACCTTTTTTTCTGTTTTTCTTGAAATTGTGTTCTTGCTTTTTGGGCTATTTTTTTTTTTCTGCTTATTTTTTATATACAGCATCTTCCTTTCCCTTTCTTTACCAATTCATCACACATTTTCCTGTTGTTTAACCATTAAAGGGAGTTTTATTCCTATTTTGTAGGGTTCCACAGATACCAAGTACAGTACTCGGTACAAGTACGAGTACATGTACCGATACTTTTGAGTTCCAAGACTACACTAGAGAAAATTTAAAAAATTAGGAGGCAGCTGTCATTTGTAAGGAGCACACAGAGCTCCTGGGATCTGTGCATCTCTGTTTTAATGTATGCTTTTATTTTTATAAATATAAATAAAGGAATGCACAGATACCAGTTTTGCGAGTACGAGTACTGGTACTTGCCGAGTACTTATATGTATGAGTACTGATACATTTTTGTTTATTGTCATGTGACAGTTTTTCTAAAACAATACAGACTAATGATTTCAGGACAGTGGTGGAGTGCCAGAGCCAGGTCCCAGCTGCAACCGCTGAAACCCTGATAGTTCTCATGAAAATGCCAAGTATCTGCACGGGTACTCGAAAAGTATCTGTGCATCCCTACTATTTTGTCTTGTTTTTATTCTATGGTTTTATGATTTTTTTTCTTTCTTCCAAGTGCCTTTGATACCTTTTTGAGAACTTTCCATTTTCACATAATGCAAATATGTTTAGTAAACTACTTGTACCTTTGTTGAGGAATGCACTTGTTCTTGACTTTTCACTATAAGATTGTGTTAGTAGTATTTTATTCCTATATTGTAAAACCCAATAAAATGTTTTGGGGAAAAGATGAAGTTTGGTCAGTGAACAGTGTTTACATTGATAACCAAGGTCCTGAATATCTAGTTTATGCATATACTTAAAAAATACAACTCTCATACACTACCAATGATTTCTTAAGCTTTTTCCTGCATATATTTATATTTTTTATACTGTTTTTATACTGTTTTTGTTTAATTCTTACTTTTTCCCAATCAATAAACCTAGGTAAGAGGTGCTCAAAGGCCACAGCCTTGGACTATGGGAGTTAGAGTACACATACATTGGGGTTTTAAAACCCTCTATGCCAACATTTTAGTAACAAGCAAGTAACCTCATTGGGAAGATTTTCCACTTTGTATCCCTTTGACTCCAGGACAAGAAAAGAGGGGAAGAAATGAGGGCCATGAGGACAGAACGGCGCAGATATTATTAAAATCTCTCAAATGGTCTAACTTATTAAAAAAAAAATGTGTTGCTTTCTCTGTTTGCATCAGAAGTAGATATATATTTTAAAATTTCAGGTCCCTCAGATCCCTTGTTACAAGGAAATAAGGTGAAAGGAAATCTCTCCAATAGGGACACAGGCAGTAATACCCTAACCCAGGGGTGCCCATTAGGTAGATGGTGATCTACCAGTAGCTCTCAAAGCTGATGCTGATAGATCACGAAGGGTGTGAATGGTGGCCCCTTTATTCATTTTGGTATATTTATTTATCTGTGCACACATGATTACCTATTAGCCTGAGTCTGCTGAGCCAAGCTCCCTGACACCTCTGGTGGTTGAAGTGCTATGTATTACATCAAAGAATATTAGTTTACACAGCTTGTCGCACTGCACTGTTTGCAAAATACAGCAAGGTGAGCCAGGGGAGAGAGCGGGGAAAGACAGACAGGAGAGAAAGCAAGGAGAGACAGCCAAGAGAGCAAAGAGAGACAGCCAGGAGGGAAAACGAGGAGAGACAGCCAGGAGAGAGAGAGCGAGGAAGACAGCCAAGAGAGACAGCCAGGAGGATGAGCGAGGAGAGACAGCCAGAAGAGAGAGAGCGAGGAAAGACAGCCAGGAGAGAGAGGAGAGACAGCCAGGAGGGAGAGCGAGGAAAGACAGCCAGGAGAGAGAGAGCGAGGAAAGACAGCCAAGAGAGAGGAGAGACAGACAGGAGGATGAGCGAGGAAAGGCAGCCAGGAGAGAGAGAGTGAGGAAAGACAGCCAAGAGAGAGTGAGGAGAGACAGCCAGGAGAGAGAGAGCGAGGAAAGACAGCAAAGAGAGAGAGGAGAGACAGCCAGGAGAGAGAGAGAGCGAGGAAAGACAGCCAAGAGAGGGAGAGAGCGAGGAAAGACAGCCAAGAGAGAGTGAGGAGAGACAGCCAGGAGGATGGGTAAGGAGAGACAGCTAGGAGAGAAAGAGCGAGGAAAGACAGCCAGGAGAGAGAGCGAGGAAAAACAGCCAAAGAGAGAGAGAGGAGAGACAGCCAGGAGGATGAACAAGGAGAGACAGCCAGGAGAGAGAGAGGAAAGACAGCCAGGAGAGAGAGAGCAAGGAAAGACAGCCAAGAGAGAGAGAGGAGAGACAACCAGCAGGATGAGCAAGGAGAGACAGCCAGGAGAGAGAGAGCGAGGAAAGACAGCCAGGAGAGAGAGAGCGAGGAAAGACAGACAAGAGAGAGAGAGGAGAGACAGCCAGGAGAGAGAGGAGAGACAGCCAGGAGAGAGAGAGTGAGGAAAGACAGCCAAGAGAGAGGAGAGACAGCTAGGAGAGACAGCCAGGAGGGAGAGCGAGGAAAGACAGCCAGGAGAGAGAGAGCGAGGAAAGACAGCCAAGAGAGAGAGAGAGAGAGTGAGGAAAGACAGCCAAGAGAGAGAGAGAGAGTGAGGAAAGACAGCCAAGAGAGAGAGGAGAGACAGCCAGGAGGATGAGCGAGGAGAGACAGCCAGGAGAGAAAGAGCGAGGAAAGACAGCCAGGAGAGAGAGCGAGGGAGGGTTTTTTTCGTTGGTAGATCTCATGTAGCTCGTCATTTGAAAAGTAGATCTTAACCAGCTGACATCCGCGGTGTTAAACCCCCTTCCCATCCAGGCCATTTTTCAGTATTCAGCACTGCGGTACTTTGACTGACATTTATTTCGTCATGCAACACTGTACTTAAATTATTTTATACCATTTTTTGGGGACAGATAGAGCTTTCTTTTGGTGGTATTTAATCACCACTGGGGTTTTATTTTTTACTATATTAAGGATAAAAAAAAAAAAAATGTTTCCCCTATATTAAATGATAAAACATTTATTATTACCCAATTTTTTGGTAAAATATAAAAGACGGGGGTCACGTCGGGTAAAAAGACACCAAACATGTCAAGCCTTAAAATTGCGTGCGCGCGCGAAACCTCAAAAAACGATAATACCCAAAATTGGCCATAGGCGACGCTTTAAAAGCTTTTACCGCTCATCAGTTTAGTGTTATCAGTGATTGATGGCCCTAAAATGATTGCTCTCACTGCGACGTTCGCGGCGATATGTAACGTGTGTAGCGCAATTGTCGTTTTTGCGCGCTGGTGCACCGGACGCGTATTTACGTTTATATCTGCGTAAACGTGGGGGTGGGGGAGTTAAACATTTTGGGGGTGTTTTTTCACCTTTTTTTATATGTGGCTTTTATTTTATTTTATTTTTTTATGTGTTACTTTTCTTTTTTTTTATTTATATTTTATTTTTTGCACTTATTGTTATTGCTATTATATAGGGGGATAACAGTCCCTAGGACCCCTATAATGTCACCTGTGGACCCCAAAAGAAGCTGATGAAGCAGAGATCTGCTTCATCAGCTTCTTTTCTCTGGCTATAGCAGCCAGATGACTGACAGGTGAACGCGGAAGTGATGTAACACACATCACTTCTGCATTCACAGCCCGGAGGGAGGTCAGCAAGGAGCTGATCTCCCTTCCTCTTCCTCCTGACGCCCAAAAACGAGCACATATAGACGATCGGCGGGCTATGGAGCCGCCGATCGCCTAAATGTGAAACACCCGGTGTTTGCATTGGTCGGGTCTTTACTTCCCGTGCGCGCGAGCGCAAAAAAAAAGCCGTCTGGAGACGGCAACCCACCAATGCTGCAGTGCCGTCCATCCGTTTTTTTACAAGGGGCGGACGGCAAGTGGTTAAAGAAGAACTATGGGGTTAAGTATTTTCCCCATACAGTAGTTCTCCTTAGGGTTACGGGAGGACACAAACTAGCGTCCTCCCGTCACCCTAGGCTCAGTATACCGCGAGCTGTAGCTCGTTGTATACTGAGACGCCGCAGCTGAGGCGGATCCCAACAATTGTGCCGGGATCCGCCCAGCTGCGTGACTGAAAGCTGGTTCTGCCTATCCAAAGGCAGAGCCAGCTGTACCCGCCCCCTCCCCCGTCCGTTCCGTCAGTCAGCAGAGGGCCGTGACAGGATCGAGAGGTGAGCGAACGCCGGTATGTGTTCGCTCACCTCCCGATCTACTGAGCCGACCTGTGACAGTCTCATTGTCACAGGTCGGCTGTAACTAAGAGGTAAGTGAAAATCACTCACCTCATAGTTCTCCTTTAACACAAAAAAATGTGGGCACCCCTGCCCTAACCCATCACATCCAAAGCAAAAAAAAGTTTTTTCTGAGGTTGTGCTTTGTCCAATTTAGGACCTAGGAGCACCTCACGCTCCTAGGTCTTGTACGCCTGCAGATGTTGTCAGGACTTGCTGTTACTGTGTTAGCTGAAGTCCTGATGTGCAGCACAGTTGCGGTCAGCGGCAGCTCCTTTGGTACTGATTGCTGTAAAATGTGCTAAAGCTGTTAAAATGTAAACAAAGACACTTTGCAACTAATAGTTTAATAGTTTTTTCTAGATGTTTTCTGTTTTCATTCATTATATTTGTTTTTCGTAGCATAAGTGTTGGAGAACACACACAGAATTTAAAAAATGGTCCTAATTATTGTACCACAAATATTTTCTTACCAGAAGCATCATATTTTAGAGTCATAATAAAGGGACTTTTTGTAGATTAAAATTAGTACTCTGTCTCAAGTAACATTAAAGGAGAACTATGAGGTGAGTGCTTTTCACTCACCTCATAGTTCTAGCCGACCTGCGGCAGGTCGGCTCAGTAGATCGGGAGGTGAGCGAACACATACCGGCGTTCGCTCACCTCTCGATCCTGTCAGCAGCTCGCGGTATACTGTGGCGTCTCAGTATATCGCGAGCTACAAAGTACTTTTCCAGCAGTACCAAATTCCAGCTAGGACAAATGTATTCCCAATTACCCATCCTCAGAGACTGTTCAGCACTAGGAACCCACCCGCACATTTGGTGGACCTGTCTGACAGCACGTGCCTTTTGGTCCAAAATGTTCTGTATATCTTATCTTCTAGAGACCAACCTCCCCCAGATCCAATGGCAGCGTTGCTAAATAAACGCACATTGTACATTAATGTACAGTTCATTTATTCATTCTTACAGCTACCAAGCAAACATAGCCAAGGCCTGAGAAACCCCCAAGCGCTGTCTTATCTGAAAATAAAAACAGAATCACACAGAACATGATACACAAAAGAATTAAAGCCACACTGCTGTGTAGAATACCAAATACACAAAGGTGCGGCAACCCAGGATAGCTAAACATCTGCTGTCTGGCTTTGACCACACCCTTCTAGAGTTTGTTTGTGTTTAACATACTTGTGCATATGTAAAAATATATATGCCTGAAATTTCCTCAATGCCAAAAAAACATATTTGCACCCTGAGCATGCCTTGTTTTTGCAACTTACAATATTTCTGAATGTACATGCCATGTATATATTATTTCATGGATATAATAAAAGAAAAGGATATACCATTTAATGGTTATGGCTAGGTTTGGGTTGTAGGGTGTTTAGTGTTAAAATTGGTTTTAGGGTTAAAGAGGTAATCTTTAGGATTGTGTTAACAGCCAAGGTTGAGCTAAAGTATTAACTATAGTTTAAAGAAGAACTAAAAGAAAACCTTAACTCTTGCAGTGGGGCTACCCCGCACTGTAAGGTTTACATGCTTGCTCCCCCTCCACTCCAGCATTCTAAGGTTCTGTGAGTCAGTGTATAGGACGTGAGGACACCGAGGGACATTTCATCGCTGGAGCAGAGGGGGGAGCGAGGCTGAAAGTACAGGTCTAGGCACCAGATGGGATTGCAGTTTGGGTGAGTACATCTCTGTTATTTTAGCTCCCTAGGCAAAATGAGCATTTAAGTGCAGGGGTAACCTTACTGCAAGGTTTATGATTTTATTTGCCCAGAAGTCTTCTTTCAGTGTTAATTTCAGAGATAGTTTACATTTTAGGGGAGGGTTAAATTGTTCAGGGCTAATTTAAGACTTATTTTTGGACTCGATAAAACTCAATAGTTTATTTTCATACTCCATGTAGTAAAACGTGCAATATCAAGAGTATAAACTGAGACCTACTTTTTGAAAAGGCCTTATTTTCTAACTGTATCTTGCTCTCTATATACAAAGTATAATAGAAGATGCTTTTTTTTTTTTTTTTTAATAAAATACCTCACTTGGTGGTCTGGTTAACATTTCAGTGTTGCAAGGAAATCTTGAAGCCATGTTTAACATACAGTATATGTTCCAGAGGTGGATACACTGTCAAAATAGGGAGCTAAATATTCTTCATTCACTAGGGTGCTACATGTGCTGTGGACTACAAAAGGTTATGTCAGGAAGGCAGGCTACACCTGGACACACAAGTTCATCTCATTAAAGTGTATCAGACACAGGCATCTGGAAAAAGTCTGATGGCGTGGATAAGCATTTGACAAGGGTGAGAAATGGAGAAGCAGGAACAGCAACTCATGCAAAAGAAAGGGAAGCTAGAGGGAGAATTGAAAAGCCTTTTTGGTAGGTATTTATTGTATAAATTCTGCTGCTGCAACTTACTCTACATATGAGAGATAGAGGCCACGGCAAAGTGTGGGTGGTGCAGTTGCACATACATTGTTTATTTGTAACTTTTTTTTCTGTATAGCTAAAAGCTAAACTATGACTATACTGCCATGTATCTGTAGACTTCCTTGCTTATCTAATTTATCTGATCTCCTTTGACAAAACAACACTAGATACTTCCTCATCCCCAGGAGTCTGCCCTTGACTTTGCAAAAAAAGTAATAATCCTATACTGACTCACTGGAGGAAGGAGCTTGGTCTCATTACAGGCTGACATATGACTCTTTCTCTTCCAACTTCTCCTCCTTACTAAAGTGTGCTCCCACATATCCCCATGGTCTTTTGACTGGATGTTCATCTTCCAATAAACTGGCCCTGCAGCTCCTGCCTTTATACAACTTCTTCACTAGCACACTGCAACATCACTGACAATGAGTCTAAGAGCCTAAACCTGCTGTGTGCCCAGGCCCGTGTCACTTCTACCAGTTGTGATTGCACCCACAGCCAATTAGATGGCACAATGCTGTACGTTTTCTCATGACCCTTGTAAGAAGAAAAACAAACAGATACTGAGCTCTTGTCCTGTCTCCAGAGGCAAGTTGCTCACTGATTTTTTACCTTGCAATCTGCAATGTTGTCACCATGGTCAGCAAGAACATTGCCAACATCATTACCATTGTGAAATCGGGAGGATTAACCCATGGTCCCTGCTTTTCCCACATTCTAATTTTGACCTGCAAATATTTCTTATTTGGGTCTGTTTACATCTGAAACAAAAAAACATGTTCGGTTGTCTGATGTAGTTTATGCCGGCTTTATTCAGTACATTGAGAAACGCTTTGTTAAGACACTTTTTGTGAGTATCATTTTATTCCGTTTTTATTGTTGGACAATAAACGTTTTTACATGAGGAGAAGGCGCTGTTTCTTTTTCTTTTAGATGTTATCTGAGGCTTCCCAACCTGCGATGGAACAGCAGCCCCCTCTAAACCAACATCGAGGTCCATCATTGAAAGTCCCACCCGGCCGCATGCTCTGAGAGCCCTCCACTAAGCGCTGACTAATGGAAAATGCACGGTTTCTGAGTCTGCAGGAAATATTGGTCATGGCCAGGGAACTCACACTTGTGTCAATCTTCTAAATAAAAACACCAGCTGGCAGGTTTGGTAAGGTGGCATAGCCAGTTCATCTACAACCTACGAATTCCACTATTTGCTCCTGTACCTGCAACAGTAGAGCAAAGTGGTCAGTCATCAATAATGGAGCACAGCAACAACAATGCAGTTCTACAAACTTATATGTTGGAGACAACACTAACTAACCTCATGAAATATGGCAAGAAAGCTAATGAACCTGAAGATACCTGACTGTTGCAATTTGTCGTGCAGAAAGAAATTAAAGTTTTCTACAGTATTATCTGGCCAGATGACAGAGTAACATAGAAAGAGGATAGCATGGTATATACCCAGAAGCTTGGAAATAGGGGGTTTCTGCTGTAGACAGTGGTAATGAAATAGAAACTTTGGATGAAGAATGTCATACCTTTCAGATCAGGTATGCTGGTGTTTATGATTGGCAACATGTTTCCAGAATGCCAGTCACATTGCCACCAGAGATGGCCCCGGATAGCCATGCATTCAGGTAATTGTTACAAATGCAATTTGCTAATTTTCGGGGGCTTCTGAATAGGGACCTATATTAGGGTTGCCACCCGTATGGGTTTCACCCGGGCAGTCCGGGATTTAAATAGTCTATCATCCTGTGTACGGGTTCCAGGCTGCATTAGACCCGGACCCAGGATGTCATCCCGACTGGATGGCACTTGGCAACCTGCGGCGAACTTTCAGCACAGAGGCAGACAGGCAGCTCAAAGGCGGACAGGCAGTGGAAAAGGCAGCTCAGGGGCCCTGCTATTCACGGAACAGCTATGTCGGGTCTTGTTTCAGGAACAGGAAGTGTCGGGCTAGGCATCAAAACATTTGGGCCAGTACGTGTAATGACGTGGCGCCCTGCTTTCTAATTGGCCAGCTTCCCGACCAATCAGGAAGCCGGGCAGCGAGTCATTACACGTTGCCCGGCTTCCTGGCAATCAGGAAGCCGGCTCCATGCCCCCTCATCATGAGGTGACGAGGGAGCATGGAGTCGGCTTCCTGGCCAATCAGGAAGCCGTGCAGCATGTAATGACACGCTGCTTGGCTTCCTGTTACAGGAAGTATCGGGCTAGGCATCGGAGCATTTGGGCGAGGACGAGTACTCACCAAAATACTGGGTATCGGCACCGATACTGGTATCGGTGCATCCCTATAGTACATTGCTTTTGTATGAGAGATTACTCTTATATTGAGAGTTGATGAGCTCTACAAGTGGGATTATAGTTTGGGATAAAGAGGTCAGTGACACACTGTATAGAAGTCCCGTAATTCTCATACAAGACAGTCAACATAGGTGGCATGAGGCGCACTGTGCCTCATGCCACACTGTGCCTGTGTGTATTTATTTATGGGTGATTTATACGCAGTGATCCCTTTGGATTCCAGGGGGCCTGGAGACTAAAGATTGGTACAAGGAGGCCCGGAGAGGGCAAAGACTGGTACAAGGGGGCCTGGAGTGTCTGGAGAGGGTGAAGACTCATACAGGAAGTCCTGGTAGCTGGTGGTATTCTGCATTACTGTATTATGCATTCCTTGGATTTGTAGTCCTCTATAGCTGGTGGTATTCTGCATTGTTGTATAATGTATTGCTGGGATTTGTAGTCCTCTGTAGTTGGTGGTATTATTCTGCATTGTTGTGTAATGTATTGCTGGGATTTGTAGTCCTCTATAGCTGATGGTATTATTCTGCATCGCTGTGTAATGTATTGCTGGGATTTGTAGTCCTCTATAGCTGATGGTATTATTCTGCATTGCTGTATAATGTATTGCTGGGATTTGTAGTCCTCTATAGCTGATGGTTTTATTCTGCATTGCTGTATAATGTATTGTTGTGGCATTCAGAGAGACCTAGCTGAGCCACAGAGGAGAGGCTTGAATGGAGCGATTTCAAGCCTCACCTCAATGGCGGATCAGTGCCTTTAGGCCCGCCTTTGTGCTTTCTTTTTTTGGTGTGGTGGTCACCTCCATGGTGGTCTTGATCCACCATGGAGGTGAGGCTTCAAATCACGTAATTAAAGTCTCTCCCCCATTATTAGAAGGGGCACCACTGGGAAAATAGAAGCAACCTTCTTCAACATTGCTAAAGAAATTCAATCAGATTGACTCCTTCTCCTGGCTATTTCTCCTTGATCTCTCTCCTGTATACTCCTCTCCCAAAAAAATTGCTACGTGCCATAACAGTGGCACTGTTTGGCACTGTTCAGGTTTGGCTTGAAGAAAAGGTGGCAACCCTAACCTATATAATCAAACCAGAGAGTTTGCCCAACTCATCCAAGATTTTTCTAATTCCAACCAAATACCTGCTGTGTTGCAAGGAGATCCCACTTCATCCCACCCCACCACACCCCAGGCTTATCTTGACTGCTGCATGGTTCCTGAAAGCAAATGCATTAACCCAATAGATTATTGGATCTGCAGGTTAGAAAAGTGGCCTAAATTGAGACAGTTTTCTATACAGGTGCTTTGCTGTCCAGGCTTCAATGAGATGCTATTTAGCATACTGAATAACATTGCCACCCAGAAGTTCACCACGCTGTAGACTGCAAGCCTTTAGCGCTTGCCCATCATAAAACAGAACAATGCTTGGATAGGCGGCAGTTTTCTGTCACTCATGTCTGCTACAGAATCGACCCAGATACCACCATAACTGTTGTTGCTACTAACCTATACTATCAGCAGTCTCCATTGTCCATAACCACAACCTGAAGCTGCTGTCTTAGTAAGCCATGTCAGGTTTACATCCCCCCTTTTCCAACCATGGTTTGTGAGTTTTCTTTAATAAAACTTGTTGAAGCTAACTTAGTAACACTAGTAATCACTCACGTGATTAATGTCTATGTATAAATATAGAAATATATAATACATATGTCTAAATAACTATTATTTTTATGTTAACTTCCTGCATAAATGACTGCATTGTTTGGTTTCAAATATAGTATAAAGGAACTCTAGTAAAGTTGCCCAGAGCAAATGGTGAAATGTCTATTTTCTTTTTCTGTTTTATGCAAGACCTTTTTTTGCATTGTTCCCTAGTATTGGGTTTTTTCTGATTCTGACCATTGCAGGTGTTTGTAAGTGCAGTAAAAGAACTAAAGTATTAATGGTCTGTCTATTTCAGTTACGAATTCATGGGGGGTACTAATATTTATCTTTAATTTTAAACATGTGGAAAAGTGTATCTATTTCCCATAGCATAAAGCTGGGAGTGTAAAGAATTAACAGCAGTCGCAAAAATTGGAGCTTAACATTATTACCTGCACATAGATTCAACCAGCACCAATACAGCAGTGCCATCTAATGGCCATCTTACTCACATACAACCTGTCTAGAACAACTTTTGTATACATCAAGAACATTTTTTTAAGTTCATTGTATATTAATTCTGTGTTTTAGGCCTACTAACAACAAACATGTATGCTAGTTGCATATATATCTTTCTATATATTGATCTATGTATAAAAGGTATATGAGCGGCTTTAAAAATGTGATCTGATTATTATCCACATCATTACAGAACATACTATTCCACACACATAGGACATTCTACATTTCACATATTTTCAAATGGTGTAGTTAAAGCAAAACTCTGGGGAAAACTCTGGGGAAAATAGTGGGTTGATAGGAAGGGACCTTGAGTGGTCCTGAGACGTTGGTTTAATTTGATTGATGCAATGTGCTATTATTAAAATGCGGGTACTTTTGCACCTTCAAGCACTGAGTGCTGGGGACTTCCTCTCATTTGTTTTTGTGGATCTACATGGCGCCATCTGTGATTGTCATTACATCTTTGATCAGGTGGCAGCACTATTACATGACTAAACTACTTTGAAGTTTTAGATCACACACATTCATGACATTCAGCTTTGGCATTTCTTATAGTAATTTTCTGAGTTTATTAGTTCCTTTATGACTGCAAACCATCCAGGCCCTGCTGCCCTTACGCAGACCCTTGCTTTAATAGTTGCTTTTCTGTGCCTCATAGTTGCAGAGCGGTCAATTCACTGAATTTCCTGTTTCTTCTCTCGGTCTCCCGACCCCTTCTTTAAATCTCTCGAACTCTTAAAGCAGTCCTTGGGACATGCACAATCATTGGTGCTACTAGTGCCAGGCACCTGGGACCTGGGATCCTGAATCATGATGGGTCCCATCTTGATGGGACCCATCATGACTGTTCATGTATGGTCATTAGTTTAAAACTATAACTACAATATACGCTTTAACTCTTGATCTCCATTTTGTACATTCTTAACATAAATCCTGGAGCATGTTGATGACTTTAAAGGGACACTAACCTCAAGAGTTAAATCTTAAAAATGCATTCAATTACCCTATTAACATAAATATATCTTATTTGTGTATCACTCAGCTGTAGATCCACAAATCATCTCTGAATTTGTGCTGACACTGTCCTTCCTTCTGGAGGGTGGTTACTTGTGTTCCCCATGGTCCCTGTGTGTGTGTGTTGTAAAGCAGCCACCGCTCCAAGCTCGCTCCCGTGATGGACTACAATCTCAAAAGAATGTAGTAAACTAAACATGAGATTATACATAGAAATACTCACTGCTTAATATAATATTTATAAACATGCAGCATGTTTATCACTAAACAATAAAGATTAATGGTAATGAATACAATAGCAAACATCCATCTTACTCAAAGTGGCAGATCATAACAAAAGCCTCCTCACATTATTCCAGTGCAAGGTAAGCAGGACTGTTGGTGACATGAAATAAGGCCAGAATTGTTTGTGGTGGAAAGGTCTGGTGGATTCCTTGAGGTTGGAAAAAGATAACATTCTCACCTTTGCTCATGGTCCCAGCTACCTTCTTCTAGTATGAATTCTGCAGAAATAGTACAAATATTTGATATATGCCTATTTATATTGTTTCCCCAGTGTCCATACTTGGAGCAAACTTTAATTGTTGCACATATCAATCACTTAGATCTTTGCATCTGTATTCTTAGGTTCTCTTAAAAATTGACACATGGAATCTCAAATTAGTTTGCGGAACACACCGGATCGCATCCCAGCCGGATCACTGTGTTCTGGGGTGGGAGGTGCGTGGTGGTGCATTGAAGTCAATGGCACCACAGCCGCGCCCCCCCCCCGACCGCAGTGCGATCGCCTGCACTAGAAGGTGTGGTAAATCAATGCCTGTGTTCCGGTGCAGTCAGAAAAAATAGTGTATGCAGCATTGATTTGCAATGCGTTCTGGTGCGGGTGATCGAACTGTGGCCGATAATTGAACTGTGGCACCACCACGCCCCCTCCCGCCCCAGAACGTAGTGAGCCGGTCTGGATGCGAAAGAGTGCGTACCGGCACCAAATTGGAATGGACCGCACTGGGGCTGGTGTGAACAAGCCCTCAGTGGATTCCTTTCATCTAGAGAGGCATCCACTTTATTAGCAAAAATACTAATTTTGGTCGAAATGGAAGCATGTTATCTCCTACATTTTAAGCATGAAGATCTCTGGACTGGTGGGCTAGAGGTCAGTGTAATATATGTAAATATACTCGCCTCCCTGAACCTGGAATTCCTCTTTAAGCCTTTACAATGTAGAGGCGGGCAGTGCAAGACTCCTCTCTGATTGAGCTCTGAGCACAGGGAAAAGTTCACTTCCCTTCCCCTGCGCACCACTGTGTGACACAGACTTCACTCAGTTGAACTGTGTTTGCTGTCCCCTCTGCCCTCCCCTCGCTAGCCGCTGCCAGGACACTCTGGGGTGGGGGGGTTTGAACCCCCCTATCCCCCCCCTTATCTACGCCCCTGGGCAGAGCTTAGTATAAGGATGGTCCTGGTGAGAAGACTACAAGTGACAATCTTACGAGTAGGGTTATTGTAAACCCCCAAGTGTGTAAGAGCAGTTTGAGCAGAAGCTACACGTGTATGCAGCAGTGTTAATTTTTACTGTAAATTCATTTTCGTCTTAGTCTTTTGACGTATTTTAGTCATCTGAATAATTGTAGTTTTTGTCTAATTTTAGTCGACATAAATTCCAGTCGATTTTAGTCAACTAAAACCTAATGGTTTTCTTTTTAGTGTAATGCATTATTTAAGCAATTCTCTAGAATTTCCAAACTCATTTCATTATATATTCCTGGAGTAAACCTCTATTAACCTGTTATTACATACTTATGGTATTAAGGTTTGAACATGCAATACAGACACAGATTTCGCCGTTGTGATATAGAACATTTTGATTTATCTTAAAATTAAAACCAATTTTCATAAACAAACAAGAATATTACTTTTTTACAAACAGGCGTGCAACTTTATCTTTAAAAAAATAAACTTTATTGATTTTAATGCCATTTAACATATTAACTGAATATAAAACTTTAACAGTTCTCTGTTAATCATGAAAGGAAGTATCAAGTAAGTTACTCAACACCACAAAAAGTTTCTGCAGCTAGCACAGCCACAATATAATAAAACCCATACTAGTGGGTTATGCTTATATCTAGAGGATGAATCAATCAACTGAATATTCTAATTCTCAAATACTTTCAAAGAAAAAGGTCACAGGATATAATGCCATTAGTGCATGAAAGTATAACAACCATTACTCTTATCAACTCGTTTGACAAAAGAGGTAAATATCCCACTAAGAACAGAGACTAATAACAGTTGTTACTGCTATTCACTATGCCCGTAGCAACATTATGCATCGTCTGTCCGATTGTCATTTTCATTCGTCGATGAAAATTTCGTCTTGTTAACTGCTCTAGTATTTCGTTTTGGTTTCGTTTTCGTCATGGAAAAAAGTTAACACTGGTACGCAGATAAAGAAAACTATTAACAACTTTACTGTGAAAGGTCTAATACAATATAATATCTAATTTATAATGGTGTTTCTGGGGTGACTGCAGCTCTCTCACACTTCCTTGCAACCTTTACCTAGATGAAGAATTTAAATTTAACTAAAAAAGTGCTTTGTACCAGAACTGAAAAGTGTGTGGATGATGAGTATGTTCTTACAAATGGTTACACAAAAGAAATAAAACACAATTATATTATGAATGCAGGTTGCTGAGCAGTGGTGTGAATGCATTTTGTGTGGTTGGGGAGTGATGACCCGTAATTAGCTTGCTGTAGCACTGCACAAGGCAGCTAATGTGCTCCCTCTCTGTCTGCCACTTTTATTTTTCCTTCTTCTTACCTGTAACCACGGAGGTTACAGGTAAGAAGCGTACAGCGCAACTGAGACCTTGCAGAGCCCACCATAGAGAGTCTCCTTCTTCTTGAATTTCTTCTTCCACCATCTTCAACGGTTGTTTATACAAGGTATCTGTTCTGAAGGAACTCAGTGCAGTCCTTAGATGTGGATAATACTTAAGCACATTTGGAGGAAGCTATAGATCATCCTCCCATTTATTCTATATAGGCCTACACTTATATTTTGACCCCTTACCTAACCTTAACCCTTAAAGCTGAAAGGCAAGTATAAACGACACCAATTAATGTAGCTCTGAATTAATTATACATCATTACATTTATTTTGTTAATGCAAGCAAAGAAAGTACCTGAGTTTGATCCAGTATCAACCTCTTGCATACCTCCTACAGCATGACTTCCGGTCTAGAACTCGATAAGTTCGAACTTTCGATCGATCACCGGCATTTGCAGTAAAGAAGGCGGGGCCCGCCTAACAGCAACCCCGTAAAGGAGTAAAGGAGGCGGAGCCCGGGAACGGAAGAGGAGGCAGAGGCCCGGCGGCGGCGACCACGGAGGTTACAGGTAAGAAGCGTACAGTGCAACTGAGACCTTGCAGAGCCCACCATAGAGAGTCTCCTTCTTCTTGAATTTCTTCTTCCACCATCTTCAACGGTTGTTTATACAAGGTATCTGTTCTGAAGGAACTCAGTGCAGTCCTTAGATGTGGATAATACTTAAGCACATTTGGAGGAAGCTATAGATCATCCTCCCATTGAATGGTCTCACTGCTCTGACAAAGGGTTCAACCAAGATAAAATCATATTCCCTAACTGTCCAACTTTTAGTTTCAACCTCTTGTTGTTTATAATCCAAAGAGGCACTTTGAGACAATAAGGTGCCTCATGCTTCTTGTGATGTATGGAGGTGGCTGTGCAACAGCTTTACTTGTTGGAACAGAGGATCCCTCTATGTCCTGCAAAGTGTTATTAACAGTCTGGTGTTTTATAGACATACCTTCACTAGTGTTAACTTCACTATCTTGTGTTGCTTCATATTAATATAGACATTTACAGTGTATTTTACTTTCTGATTTTATCACTGTCGTCTACTGGTCATTAGTAGGTATAATATGATTTAGTTCAGCAGAAAATACATCAAAGACTCCAGGAAGTTACATCAGTAGTGCGAAGAACCTGCTTCAATCTCCATATGTACATGTGTTCAGTGTTCCTCTTCCTATCCCTCAAGCATGGGACATTATTTGTCTTTTCATAACAGAAATAAATAATTCAGTAAATGTAACTACAAGAAAAGTCAAGTGTATCTGCTTTATTAAAGAGTTCAAGTTGTTTAACTAGTTACCTAGTTGCACACAGAGCTACGTGCCACGAGGGCAGTATACTGGCTGTAGTCCTGTGCTGTGACACCAATGCACGTGTGTGCGCCATACTTTTCCAGCTCCAAGACTAGACTATAGAAAAACCCAGAAGTTAGGGGGCAGCTGTCATTTTTAAGGAGCATTGGCTATATATACTAAAGTTGCACAAATACCAGACCAAGTACAAGTACTGATACTTGTCCACGCACTCACAGATACAATTACTGATAAAACATTTTTAGTGTCATGTGACAGTTTTTCTCGAACAATACAGGCTAATGAGTTCAGGACCATGGTGCAACTGCTGCAACCCTGGTAGTTCTCGTGAAAATGTCAAGTATCTGCAATGTTATCTGAACTGGTATCTTTGCATCCCTAGAATAAAGGTATCACATTTTCACTGTTCGTGTTCATGAGGGCGGGGGGCTTTACAAGATTTTTTTGTTGTTTTTTTTTATTGCTTTATATGTGACTTACATTTTTTAAGCTTTTTTTCACACTTAACTTTATTGCTATCATATAGGAGGCTAACATGCCTCCTATTTGAGAGATCATCTGTTATACCCCTAATGTTACCTATAGACCCCAATGAAAGCTGAGATTGTTCCTCATCAGCTTCTTCTACGGCCACAGCAGCCAGAGAAATGACACACTGAAACCGGGAAGTGATGTAATACACATTGCTTCTGGGTTCAGTGATCCGAGGGGAGATCAGTTAGTGGAAGTGTGCTGAGACCTGCTGTGTTGGTTCCGGGCCCACATGGGGAGTAGCGAAGTCTGGGATAGCCGGCAGTGCGTGCCCTGTGACCTTTAGATGCACAGCGCAGCCAGGTACGCGCACGTAAAGGTGGCACCCTGTAAGGTGATGGAGCCACCTGATAACAAGACCCAGGAAAGGAGGCATTTGGAGACGAAGAAAATAAATGCTTAGAAAGGAAAAATAACATGCACAAACAAGTGCTTCTGCTGCACTATATGATTTTTTTCTTTTAATAGGGTTTAATATCACGTTAACACTGAGACTGACCCTAACAATTTTACTGCAATACAGTATAATTTCTAAATCTGAATGCTGGATGCAGAGGATTATACAAGGCTAGTGCAAAATAAAATTGAGGAACTTTTTAAAAATACATGAATGTATTTTAACAGGTACATAACTTGATTAAATGGGATTTTTTATTCTATATAGGCCTACACTTATATTTTGACCCCTTACCTAACCTTAACCCTTAAAGCTGAAAGGCAAGTATAAAAGACACCAATTAATGTAGCTCTGAATTAATTATACATCATTAAATTTATTTTGTTAATGCAAGCAAAGAAAGTACCTGAGTTTGATCCAGTATCAACCTCTTGCATACCTCCTACAGCATGACTTCCGGTCTAGAACTCGATAAGTTCGAACTTTCGATCGATCACCGGCATTTGCAGTAAAGAAGGCGGGGCCCGCCTAACAGCAACCCCGTAAAGGAGTAAAGGAGGCGGAGCCCGGGAACGGAAGAGGAGGCAGAGGCCCGGCGGCGGCGACCACGGAGGTTACAGGTAAGAAGCGTACAGCGCAACTGAGACCTTGCAGAGCCCACCATAGAGAGTCTATGGTGGGCTCTGCAAGTGGCATAACTAGCAATCACGGGGCCCCATACAAAATTTTGCTATGGGGCCCTGTGATTTCTAGTTACGCCCCTGGTTCAGACTGAGGGAAACACAACACAACGGGCCAATCAGATATGCTGCAGTGCTCATGTGCTAATAATAACCATGCTGATTGGAGGAAAGAGCAGAGTTACAGAGAGATTAGCTAATTACTGTGCTGCTTCGCCTTTCACTGTCTAGTCACATGTTGGGGGGGAAGGGGGACAAGACCTTTTAAGGTTATTAACTGCAGCTGAGGAAAAACAGGCATATCCTGTCAGATAGGTCTGTGCTTTATAGCAAGGTAGTGCAAATCCCAGGACTGGATGGACAGAAATACAAATCCTTGGTAGTGAAAACTGCTCCTTTTTATGTATTTCATCTGTGTGTTTAGAAGTGTGCCTGCAGTTCAGCTTTAACCTAATATTTAAGATGATCGCTTAACCCCAAAATGTAAACCAGTAGTTAAAATGAACCTTTAACTCTAATCCTAAAACTGAACATAAAACTTCTAATGTTAGCACTTAAGATAAACTCATAACCCTAACCGAAATTTTAACCTAAACCTATCCAAATTTGCCCTAAGCATAGCACAACATTTTCTTTTTTTTTTTAGCATATACATTTTTTTATTGAGTCATAACAAGAAATAGAGCGGTACAAACGACCTGTATCACTCAGGGATACAGAGTAATAAAAGTAATAAAAGAGGTTACACTGTTGTACATACATCAACCAGAAGATGCATATGATACAGAGTAACAATCGGTAAAGTAGATATATCAAGCATCAAAAATTAACAACGTTTTAATAGACCAAAGGAGAAGGAGCGTAGGGTCTTGGCTTAGGGGAGCATTCTGGGCCAGGACTACATAGCACAGTAGAGTCATCAATAAAAGAAGCATAATAGAATGGATTACCAGATTAGCGAGTATACAGTTAGGATTGTGCAGTGTAGAATGGACGGAACTACCAAGGAAAGGTATCAGGGGGTCATGAGATAAGTAATTCGTGAGAGAGCTAAGGTGTAGGGGGGAATGTTAAAGGACATCCAGGGCCACAGAGCTTTTCCATGAGATACCATGTAGAGTACTGGAAGATAGCCATAATATCATGCAATTGATTCAAGGGCAGTTCGGATATCAAAAATGGTTTCCACGTGTGAAAAAATAACTTGGTGCGGGATTGGTTCAATTTTGTGTCCAGTTTATCTAGGAGCATGAGGTGGTGTAATATAGATTTGAATGCAGGGAGAGATGGGGGCACTCAGATATCCAATTGGTCAGGATAGTTTTTTTAGCAGTTAGAATACATAGGTGCTCCTAATGAGTGAAGCAAGATGGTGGGGAAGCGAGGGTGGGTGTCGAAGCATAAAAAAGGCACACATCTGGGGAAAGGTTTCTAGAGCCACCAAATCGCCCATTCATATACGAAATGACAGATGTCCAGAAAAATTGAATATGGGGGTGTAGCCACATCAGATGTGCGAAGTCGGGCAGGGAGAGGTGGCATTTCGGAAAGGAGGTCAACTGGTCCGGGGGAGATGTTTTGGACATAATATTAAATGCACAGTAGGCTCTGTGGATTAACTTGGATTGTATCTCCATCCATGACGCACTAATAATCGCTGAGCGTACCTCTCCATGCCTGCATTGATAGATTGATAGCTTGAGTAATGTCAGGAGTTTGGCCCAGGAAGACGGCCCATTTACAGATACAGGGGGGCAAGGCAGAAGAGGAGGAAGATGAAAAGATATATATAGATCGGTAAATAAATGATAGGGAAACTTTCTGTGTGGGGAGGACAAGAGTTGACGAAACGGAGTAAAGGTGTTAGCGTTCCAGGGTAGAGATGGATTATGTGACATAAAATGCGAGATTTGAGCATATTGTAAGAAGTCGTTAGGGGAGATGTGGTAGGTGGATATGAGATCCTGGAGTGTTCTGCAATGGCCCTGAGGTGTCAAGAGATTTGAAATGTTTCGATATGCCTTTGAGGGTCCATTCATTGAAGGTGTTAGAATCACGTCCCGAGGGGAAATTCGGGGTGAAGACAATAGGCATCAGGGGTGAAACCATGCCAGGTAGGTGGTACATTTTCAGTATCTCTCTCCAAGTGATAATAGTAATAGTTAATAATATGCCGCAAGATGATATTCCTCTTAACGGTTAGAGGAAGGCGGGGAAGGGTAGTGTGTAAAACACTGGAGAGGGACCAGGGAAACACCAGGGAGGACTCCATTGAGGTGTTAGTGAAGAAAAAGGTATTGTGTATCCAGTCCCGGACATGGCGAAAAAGACCGGGCAGGTTGTAAAATCCGATGTTGGGAAGGTTGGCGCCCAGATGGCATGTTGGTTTTTACAATTTAGAGAATGCTATTCTGGGTTTTTTACCCCTCCATATAAATCTAGAGAAAGCTCTATTTAAAGTTTGTATGTCTTTGTGCTTGATGAGTAGAGTTTGCATGGGTTATAGGAGTTGGATAAAACTAATCATGCGTAGTAAGTGGCAACGGCCCAGCATGGAGAGAGGCAAGTCTTGCCATTTCTGCAGTTCGTTGTGATTTTACGAATAATCAGGGTATAGTTTAGTGTATATAGATCAGAAGCTTTACGGGGGATTTGAATCCTCAAGTATTGGAGAGATTTAGTCTTGATAGTAATGTTATAGTAGTCGGGCCATGTGGGAGTCTATTGAGCAGGTGGGAGAGCCAGAGTCAACAATTCACTTTTAGCTATATTAATTTTAAGGCCCGAGAAAGTGCCATAAAGCTGTATATGATGAAAGATATGAGGCAGCTGGGTAGACGGGTCAGAAAGAAACAGGAGGATGTCATCCGCAAATACAATTATTTTTAGTTCAGATGCGCCCACCCAAATCCCCCGGAGGAACTGTAAGGAGGACAGAGAAAGGGGCAATGGTTCTATCACCAGGTTGAAGAGCAGGGGCAACAAAGGGCAGCCCTGGCGTGTGCCTTTATGCAGTGAGAATGGAGGGGAGAGGGCGTTGGATGTGAATATTTGAGCCATAGGGGCTGTATACAGGGTAGAGATGAAGGGGAAGAAGGTGCCAGAGAAACCCATGTGAGACATTACCAATTTGAGCCATTGCTAGTTCATATTATCAAAGGCCTTCTCCGTGTCCAAGGCTAAAATAACCATAGGAGACGAAGAAGGGCACGATAGTTTCGAGCATTCCAGAGCCATAATCACTTTATGTATGTTCAGGACTGCAGCATGACCTGTAACAAAGCCTGCTTGGTCAGACAAAATACGTTTCGGCAGCAGGATGGCCAGACGATTAGCAAGGATCTTGGAAAGCAACTTAGCATCCTGATTTAATAAGGAAATGGGTCAGTAAGAGGCTGCGACCAATGGGTCTTTACCTTTTTTTTGGTAGCAGTCTGATGTATGCATCATTGAAGGTGTGTGGATAGATTTGGGTGCGTAAGATATGATTATAGAGGAGCAACAAGGTGGGGCTTTTATCATCGGCTATTATTCAATAGAATTCCGTGGTCAGGCCATCGGGACTCGGTGCTTTGGAGCGAGGGGAGGAGTGAACAACATTCCGTAGTTCTTGAAGGGAGATATCAGCATTAAGAAATTCCAGGTCCTCGGTAGAGAGGGAGGGTAGAGGAACAGTCTTAAGGAAATCGGCCCCAGCAGCCATGTCTCCCGGTTCAGCAGCATACACATTGTGGTAAAAGGAGCTAAATATTTGGGTAATGTGGGCGGGATCAGATTGAGCCACATCTCGTAATTGAAGGATATGGGAGGCGGAAAGGATACCTTTCGCTAGATTGGCCAATAGTTTCCCCGCTTTATTGCCATGTTTGAAGAATTCCACATCTTTGTGGGATCTAATTTGGAGATCATACAGTACTACTGAATCCAATGATCACAAGACTGTTTGGCTGAGATCCAAGAGGATCGAGATAGGGCCACAGGGGCTGGTTTATATAGCAAATAAGATCGTCTGGCCTCCCCACAAGCTCCATCATATTTTTTTCTCGTCAGTTTTTTTCGAGAGTTTACCTATGCCAAAATTTTGCCACGAAGCACAGCCTTTGCAGCTTCCCCAAAAAGTACATATTCATCAACATGAGATACATTGTCAGTTTCATAATCCTGCCACCATTGTCGGAGATGAGAATGGAAAGTATCATCTAGCACAGTGGTTCTCAACCTGTGGGTCGGGACCCCCTCGGGGGCCGAATGACGATTTGCCAGGGGTCGCCTAGTGGCTCTCGGCCGCTGGGTGAGAGAAACACTTTCTCCCGGAAAAATCGGGGGCCGCCGTAAGTCAGAACCCCCCCCCATAGGAATGCATAGCTAGATTCCTATTGGCTATTTCACTTTGCAAAAGCCAATAGCAAACTAGCTATTGCACCCGCCCTCTGATGCTGCCAATCAGCAGAGGGGGACCTGAAGTTCTCCATCAGGTCCCCTTCTAGTGATTGACACAAGCAGAGGGCGGGTGCAATATGTATGTATTCAAGCAAAAAACACACCTCTAGCTATGCATTCCGTTTGCCCGGTCCGCAGCTGCAGAGATCGGGAAATGTCTCAGTGCCTGTGATTGGCGCTGTCAGCTTCCTGGCGGGCTCGGCATGTGGAGCTGCGAACACGCCCGAGCCCATCCCTATCAGAGACAGTACTGCGGAGTATGTACCTCATACGTTATATAGCCACACACTTTAAATCCAATTCTTCTAGTTCCAGCTGCAGAGCCCGGTCCTGTCTTTGCCTATAGCAGTGGTTCTCAACCTGTGGGTCGCTGTGCAAGGTGAGAGTCCTCCTCAGCTCTCTCCTAGCGCAGCAGTGTCAGTTCTCCTGCCACGCCTCCAGATGTCGCTGCAGCAGTCGCGTCATCCCTAAATTTTACCTTTGGGGGTCACCACAACTTGGCAAATGTTACCAAGGGGTCCCGCCCTAGAAAGGTTGAGAACTACTGATCTAGCACAACATTTTAAGTAGTAGAACAACCTAATGTACATAAGAGTCTTCTCCATTTCCCTGATAAATAGTGCCCTTATAGCAGGGGTGCCCACAATTTTTCGTATTGAGATCTACTTTTCAAATGAGCAGCCCAATGAGATCTACCAACGATCTACCTCCCTCCTGAGTTCTGAAGTCAATGGTACGCCAGCCATGTCCCCATGCATGCTGTGCGTTCGCCTGCACCAAAACGCAGCACAAAACCACAATTCCTGCGTTCTGGTCCAGTGTGATCGGAAAAAATGCTGCATGCGCTATTTTTTCCGATTGCACTGGACTGGAATGCAAGCATTGTGGTTTCCGCGTTTTGGTGACTTGAATTCACCGCCACGGCCCCTCCCAGCCCAGAATGCAGGGGGGTTTACCATGAGATACAGTGCGTTCCAGCAGCTAACGGCGCTGGAACGCACTGTACTGTAACTCGAGTGAACAAACCCTAAACACCGCCCTAAAATATTGCATTCCTTGATTCAGGCATTATCTGAGTTCAGCTGCGGAAGCGGGTGTGGCAGTGCATTGAAATTAGTGTCACCATAGCCATGCACCCCACCGGTATTGCAATCGCCCTCACCTGTACACGTGGCACATTAGTGCCTGCGTTCTGGTTCAGTGCAATCAGCAAAATTAGTGCAGATTGCATTTTTGCAGATTGCACTGGACCGGAAAACACAGGCACTAATGTGCCACGTGTTCGGGTGATCGCCCCTGAGCGCAGGCAACCGACCGGAGTGCAATACAGTGCGTTCCAGAGCCTGACCACTCTGGAACACACTGTTTGTGGTGTGGACCAGCCCTAAGGCCTCGTTCACACCATCCTCAGTGCGTTCTGGCGCTATTGTGGCCGGAACGCACTGGATCGCATTGCGGCCGGCTCAGTTTGTTGTGGGGTGGGAGGTGGTGTGGCGGTGTGTTGAAGTGAATGGCACCGCAGCCACGCCCTCCGGCCGCAATGCGATCGGCCACACGGAAACGCAAGTGCGATCCGGCCCAGTCAGAAAACATGCTGCAAGCACTATTTTTTTCTGACCGGACCGCATGCATTGATTTGCTATGCGTTTCCGTGTGGCCAATCGCATTGCGGCCGGAGGGCGTGGCTGCGGTGCCATTCACTTCAACACACCGCCAAACCCCCTCCCACCCCACAACAAACTGAGCTGGCCGCAATGCGATCCAGTGCGTTCCGGCCACAATAGCGTCAGAACGTCTCAACTACGCAGCCCCATAACTATACTCTCAAATCCCATTTAACCTGTTGGTTGCCAATTGAACCTACCTGCTTCTGGCTCTTCAGGAGTGGATCCAACGTGCTTGATGCTGCAAACTGGGAGGAGCGGGTCAGATGTGCCCAATGCTGCGGGCGGGGAGAGGCCAGTCAAATGTGCTGCACACTGAAGAGAGGGAGGAGCAGCAGATGTCACTACGTGTGGGAGGCAATTATTATTGAACGCTGACGAAGACGGAGGGGCGGGCCGAGTGTGCGGACCAAGTGTCTCGGTGTCTGTGTGGGTAGCGGCAGCCACCTACGCTACGTGTGTTAGGAAAGATTATTGGCCGCTTCAGGCAGGAGGGGAGAGCCGAATGTGTCGGATGCTTTAGCGTCCGACACATTCGGGTACACGGAGCGTGGGACAGGGAGTCGACCCGCGATCTACCAGCGATAGCTTTGCGATCGACTGGTAGATCGCGATCGACCTTATGGGCACCCCTGCCTTATAGTATGAGGTCCACATTTAGAACCCAGGCAGTCCTATACATTCTGGTAACATAGCTGCTTAGTCATATTTAAATTATTTCATGGGTAAATTAAAAAATTCCGTGAAGTCTAGAGCTGCAGCTAACGTATATATATATAGAGAGAGAGATATATATCTATTTATATTATATATTTATTTTATGGTCAGAACAAAAAAAAAGAAGCACTTTCTTTTTTCTTTAGTCGGGTAAATTTAAAGTATTGCTTGTTCATATCATATAGTCTTCTATCCAGCCAGCAAGTGGTGCTCTGGTCTCCTTTTTGTGTTTAAAACATTCCTTTTTAGATATGCTGAAAGAAGCCTGCTGTTTGCAGAATGCGTCATAACAGAAGTTATTCCTCCCCCTCATCCTATGACCCAGTGCAAGATTTCAGTTAGACAAAAAGAATCCTAAATCTGTGCTGTCTCTTTAGCTAACCCACTGTGGTCTGGAAATCCTTTCTTATGTGCTAAATATTTTGCCCTAACAAGCAAGAATTATACTTCCCTACGTGGCATATTACATAACAATCTCACCCTACAATTCCAAAAATCCTTTTTCGTTCAATAAAAGTACATAAAAGAAACAAAAGAAATACAGAGTTCACTAGCATTGTGAAGTTCATAAAGCACTTTAATATGAAATAGATTAAAACATACTCACACGTATCATACGCAATGCATTGTAATTGACCACACCATCTCAGTGGGCTACCCTAAAAAACACTTCATAATCTTTGTTCCTCCAATAGTGTTAGCACCCCACTCAGTTCAGCTGAGGCTTTTTAAGGGGTGTGCCATTTTCTTCAGCAAGGCTAAAAACTGTAGTGGACTATTCATTCCAGTCAAGATTTTGAAATGGGAATAAAGATCAACATTTTGGAAGTATCTATTCAAAAAAAAAAAGAAGAAGAAGAGGAACAGTCTGACTCAGTTAAAGTGGACGAGGACCATGGTTTAGAGATGAGGAGCAAGATATGGACTGGTTAGGGGTCCAAAGGGTGTACTTACCAGGCCACAGAACAGATAAAACTCACTGGCAAATGGCCCAATTCACTGCAAATGCAAGTTCAGGCAAACCGTTATTTATCCATAATTAGAAGTCTGAGAGAGCTGGCACTAGAAAATACAAAGAACAATTAGCAATTATCAATGCCATCTTGAGCTCAACCTGCTCATCCACTAGCATGCAAAACAAATGTTAGAAAAGGAAGCAGCCTCCTTCAGGGTCAGTCCTAAAAGGCAAACGAGTATTCCTTTGACTATTAAAATGATGGGGAAGAAAGGCGGAGGCGTTGTTGAATACATTTAAGAGTAAAGTAAAACACCCCTATAATAATAGGAAAGCTGGATGAAAAGAACATTTCACAAATTACACAAACCCAATGCACATCAACAATAGCACAATGCACAATGTAGTACTACTTGCACTGTATCACTCGTTAAAACAAAAGGCACTTAAAACTGTATAGAACATATGAATACCATATCTAAAATCCATTTTCAGGCATTTGTTAGTGCTGCTAAATAGTGAAATGTGTAGTAATTAAGAAAGAAACTGTGTGGGTGGTGTTTATTTCCAAAGCGAGATCTTGTTATAAATTGATCATTATACTATTTTTACAAAGCAGAACAGCATGTGTGGAATCAAAGCTTTGCAAAGCTTAAAATAATTCAAGGCATTCACTTTAACTTAAATAGTTGTTACCGATATTTAAAAAAATTACTGTAGCAGC
>NW_017306771.1:0-9311 GCF_000935625.1 Nanorana parkeri | reverse complement strand
ATAAGGGAAAATTGTATACTTACCTATCGGTAATTTTCCTTTCCAATACAATACATGGCATCATACAATGGGTATGGCTACGTGCCCAGCCCAATCACAGGACCAGTTATACTATAAATTAAAGCACGCCTCCCAAGGCAGCCATTCTCGTAACAAGTACTCAATGTGAAAGTCATGGGAAGGTCACGTATGCTGCCATGTATTGGCGTCAGGAAAGGAAAATTACCGATAGGTAAGTATACAATTTTCCATTTTCCTGAGACCTACATGGCAGCATACAATGGGATATAGCGATCCCACAACCAGGGAGTGTAATGCTGAGATATTTATTTATTTGTACCACTGGTAAACACATTCCAAACTTCCCCATGGACAAGACTCTTGGATAGACCTTGTAATGGGACAGGAATATATACCAGGTTATTGCCTTCCAGAATAACTCTGGAGGTATACCACTAAATTCTATCCGTAAGGCTGACATCCTTCGGAAGAGCAAACCCAGAAATTAATCTGTGGCTCCATCTGCTTGACCAGGCACAATGCATGTGACCTAGTGCACTCAGAGAACTACTTTCTAAAACCACCAGAAAGATGAACAGATCGATCTGCAAGAAAAGATAACCTCAATGTTCTTCCCCAGCATAGCAGCCACATTTCGGACATGAGCTCAAACAAAAAACTTGATTCTGGAATAATGGCAACATTGATGTCCTATTTAGATGGAAGGGTCTTCCAACCTTTGGAAGATGTTGGCGGAAAGATTTAGGGCTACCTTGTCTGTGAAATGGTAGCAATAAAGTGGTTTGCAGCCTGATCTTGACTATCCAACACCCTCCTCCCCAAGGAGATTGCTGTAAGAAAAGAAATTCATACATGTTACTGTCCATACTGAGTAAGTGTGGGCTAGATGAAGTCGAGGAAGGAAGAACATATTCAGCACTATTTGTCAATTCTAAGGGAAAAGAAGAGACTCTTCTGAAGATTGAATTCTTCCGCAAGTCCTTAAGAGCTGGCTTATCAATTAATGAGCTACCCATTCTGTTTCAGAGGATGAATATAGAGGGTACTGACATCCAAGTACATATTGCTTGCATGAAGAAAGCCCAATATACCTGTCATGGCAAGGTGAAAAGAGACAAAACCTATTAAGCTTGCAAAGTCTATGAAATTATTCCACACTGTAGAATATGTGATGTTTAGTAGGTGCTCTATTATTCAACAAACACTCATTGACTGAAGATGAGTAATCCAGGCAAGGCAGACTTTATTTCCAACCTCCAAGCCGCTTAAGGTAGTTTTGGATGTGTTTGGATGTAGCACCTGCTGTAGAAGGTCTGAATACTAAGGATGAATAGAAGATTCCAGGGTCAGTGTCCACAAGAGAGGGAACCCTGGACAGATGGGCCACAATCAAATGATTGCCATCACCCTATCCCCTACCCCTGGACAATTGTAAGTCCCATTTAGGAACTTGAAACCATTTGGACTGAAGGAAACATATAAGCATTAAAATATCCATTACGCCTTCCCTTAGAACGTTCTCTTGACAAGGAGTGTCTGCACTCTGTGCTCTTAGGGATTACCATCAGGATGAGATCTGGTTAACCCACTTGCTGCTGATCCACAGGAAACTGCTGGATAAGAAAACATTTATTGTCATCCAAGGCTGTGTGGCTTATAGTGTCAGCCAGGAAATTCTGGGGAGTTCAGCGCTGAATCCTTGGTCAGAAGTACCTCCATCAGCAGTGAGCAAGTTCTACATCTATGAGCAGAAACTAAATCTATGAAAAAAACATCATCCAGTTGTTCATTGAACTAATACGGAGGTTCCTTGGATCTGAAAGTCTCTCTGAACTCCAAGATGCTGAAGACATTTTCCCCCTACTGGACTGTCACTGACCTTGGACTAAAAGGTTGTTGAAGTGATTCACACATAGGAATCCTTTATTAACACAATCACTGGATAGGGAAATGGATAACAGTTGAAACAGGCTCGCCGGCTTTAGCAACAGCCAAGAATCTCATATTTGGAATCATCCTGAACCTCTGGCACAGGGAATGTTTTCTCTGTTGTCTGAAGAACTCTGTTGGAAGACTCAGCCTCCAAAAAGTCTAGTGTCAACATTTCAATTGATCATGTCAACTTGAGACACCAAGGAGTTGTCCTGTCAACTTGGGATGTCAACTTGGGATGACAAGGAGTAGGATAGAGTTTATACAATTTTATATTTATCCACCTATATTTATTCACTTTATACCATTAGATGTGGTTTTAGATGTGTTAGATTGGTTATACATCAGTCTTCCTTTAAATTATTGTCCTTTTTATTTATTGTTGCCGATTGCCAGACTGATTAATTTACCTGGTATATAATTCAACCATTTAGTATCCACATTGTATTTTCACTTTATGGCACACATATGCATTATTCATTAACTTATTTAACTTATCATATTTAACCAATCAGTTTTATATTCGTACCTTCACCATATTTATATGACACGTGTATTTATTAACGTTCATGCACATATGCACCTTTGGATTGCATTTAGTTGCAAGTAGGATTTGATCACTTATATTGGTTTCGTTTGTGGTATAAATATAGCATGTATCACAATACCAAGCGCAGCACACTGGTTCACACAGGATAGAGGCATAATCTGCCTCAGCAAAACGCTTTTAATTTGATTTGAACTATCAGCAGGATGACCCTGCAATAGTTGGAATGCTTGTTCACTCAAGAAGGCTGTGACTGAATGTAATATTTGGAAAATGACCGAGGATTGTGGCAAGGCCAAAGGCAGGTAAACAAACCAAAAGTGGAACTTTAGAATAGTATGCAAGACATTTGATGAAGTATAGGTGCACAGGAATATGAATACACATCTGCCAGGCATAACATCCTATAGCCAGTTGATGGCTTCAGTGATTGAATATAGTGATTCTACATGCAATATTTGGATACTGTTTAAAGTGTTCAAACCAAGACTAGTCTTAAGTCTCCTGGTTTTCCCACTAGGAAAATTAGAGCATAAAAAGCTTGATATCTTTTGACTGGAATAGATTGCGAGACTCCTTTTGGATATGTGTACATATAACCTAGAGCAGGGGTGCCCACAATTTTTTTGTGTTAAGATCTACTTTTCAAATGATGAGCTACATGAGATCTACCAACGAAAAAAAACCTCCCTGGCTCTCTCTCTCTCCTGGCTGTCTCTCTTTGCTCTCTCTCCTGGCTGTCTCTCCTTGCTCATCCTCCTGGCTGTCTCTCCTCTCTCTCCTGACTGTCTTTCCTCGCTCTCTCTCTCCTGTCTGTCATTCCTCAGTTTCTCTCCTGGCTGTCACCCTTTGCTCTCTTGGCTGTCTCTCCTTGCTCTCTCTCCTGGCTGTCTCTCCCCTGGCTGTTTCTCCTCTCTCTTTCCTGGCTCTCTCCTCTCTCTTTCCTGACTGTTTCTCCTTGCTCTCGCTCCTGTCTGTCTCTCCCAGCTCTCTCTCCTGGCTCACCTTGCTGTATGTTGCAAACAGTGTAGTGCAACAGGCTGTGTAAACTAATATTCTTTGATGTGATACAAAGCACTTCAACCACCAGTATCCACCAGAAAGGTGTCAGGGAGCTTGGCTCAGCAGACTCAGGCTAATAGGTAATCATGTGTGAACATCTAAATAAATATACCAAAATGGAATAAAGGGGCCACCATTCACACCCTTCGTGATCTACCAGCATCAGCTTTGAGAGCTACTGGTAGATCACCATCTACCTAATGGGCACCCCTGACCATGAGTTTCGATTGCACCAAGGAACCTTGATGGTAATGAATGGACTGAAAGATGAGAAGAAAAATCCGACAATGTCCATCTTGAACTCTTAACAGGACCCATGAGCATATACTCTGAACAGTATATGCTCAAACTTTTGTAAGCTCCCACAACCTGAGACCTACTGGGCAAGTTGGTCAGGGGTGTTGGAAATGCAATGGCATATACTAATGTACTGATATGTCTTTTGGGCTGTAGTGGAATGCTGGTAATGTCCTAAACAAGTAAAACTTAATTCAGCATTCCTCAACATCTCAGTATTTCATCTGGACACAAAACCAACCCTCAAAAGGGCTTTTGTTTTTCCAGGGAGGGAGTCATTTTGGTTTGTGTAAATGAAGAAAGGAGGATGGTGAATTCTTCCGTCCCCTGTGACATTAGATATTGGTGTGTGTGTGGTGAGATCTGTACCAACTCAAGGTAACTGCAGTCCCGGATGAGTAATGCAGCATATCCATAGCAGCCTCACTAGAAACTCCATACCACATGTTTAGGGTTCACTTGCTGATGTCAATTCATTCAGAAACTACCATGCTCCTGAGACCTTATTGCCAGCCAAAAGGTTCGCTTCTGTGTTCTTGGTCAAGTATGGACTGCCCTGGCAAGTAAGTGCCATTACTGGCTTATGGGTGCGCCTGGGCAATACTCTGTTACCGACTGCCATAGGGCTAGAGGGGAACTTGTGGATGTAGCTGCTTGACTGGGCTAGTAATTGACAGTTCATAAAGTACAGTCCAGCTAGCGGAATGCTTCACAAGGATTGTACAACCCTTAGGGCCTGTTCACATGATATCAGGTCCTGATCAGGTGCGGATCTGCAGACGCGGTGCTACTGATGCAGTGCGTTTTTGATGCGTTTTCGGTCCGGATGCTGACAGTTCATTTTTTTAGCCAAGTAGCTGTCAGTATGCAGATTCTGGGGGGAGGTGGGGGCACATTACAGGCTAAGCTCGGCCCTACTGTGGTATATGTCAGATCTATCTGGCTGTCTAGAAATAACGTGTGAATGTGGGTTGGCCGTGGTGGTGCTGGACAGAAGAGTTTAGGTTCCTCTCTGCATAGCCTGATGTTTCTGGCTCAGATTAGCTGTACGGCACTATGGTATATAGGCAAATACAAATTATCAAGTGCAAGTAAAATATATGATTTTGTGTTCTTATGTGACAAAAGGTAGGGTTTGGCATATATCTGCTATTGCCAGAGTGCTGGATTTTGTTATTTGTCATCACTTACAACCCCAAACCTTTTTCTTTGGTTAGCTTTGATTTGCTCCTTGTGATGTTGACCGGACCTACAGCGTATGGACATTGGTTTCCGTAGGCCAATATCGCCAATATCGCCTACTGAACGCCTCCTCATGACATTATGGTAAGTGATTTGTCCTATACATATTTATGTGTTCATGTGTGAGTACAGTATGCACTCTCAATGGGCTAAAAATATAGATGTACCTATCCCGGAGTCTCGATATGTAGTACTGATATCTTTGTCAATGGAGTTGAATAATTCAAGTTCCTGAGGCCCCATTAAGGAAGTCAGGTGGCATCTAAGGACTCGACACTTTGCTTTCCGGTATGCAAGGCAGCTTTCTCAATAAGATGCATATTATTTCTCAATAAGATGCATATCGTGTATAGTGAACCTAACATATGCTGTCATATCGTTGTAACATCAGTCCTCGTGTTACATTACCGCTGACCAGAAGACATACAAATTAACACCTCCTTGTCATGTCTGGAATCGTGCTTCATGCTCCCCCCGTGTCACACTACAGGGCTGGCTGTTCAATCCAGAAGCCGGCTGACGGATCTAGAGTTGACATCCGTCTCCCTGAGTGTTCCTGAAGGCAAGCTGCCCCAAAGTGTGCAACTAGGGAGCCAGGAGCATAATCCACAACCAATGTGGGTACATGTGTCATGTGGTGCTCTAGCCCTCAAGCCATACAATAACCAACAAAGAGGCAAATCAGGTTAACGTTAAACATTTTTATAGAAATACCCATGCAGCCATGAGAACAATAAAAAAAAAACACGTTACCAACAGGAACTTCTTTTCAATGCAGTATCTCACACAAAGAGTACCAAACACCATTTTTAAAGTTTCTGATAATATGTCCCTTCATTTTGGAGGGGATCTCTCCAGTTTACTTGGAAGTGTGCACCATTTGGCTCCCCTGGCACCGGTGGCTCATGCAGTGCCTGCATATGACTATATGTATGCTGCTGAGGAGCGGAGTACAACTGGTGAGGTTGGGAAGCAACTGGAGGCAGGGGTTGTTGGGGTTGATAATATTGGGAGGGTGGGGGTAAGATCTGGGGTAACGGTGAAGCGGATTGGGGCACTGGGCTTCGTCTTGTTATACTAACAATTGGTATGCCATGTTGATATTCTCTAATGAGAGCAGTGCAATCCGCAATGCACGATGGGAGGTTGAGAATGGGTATCTGCTGCAGCAGAGGAGCAAGTCCAGTGTGGTGCGGGCTATCCATTTCAGAGATTTTACTAACGAAGAACCGCACCGCATCCACTAAATCTTCTGTCTGATCTCTACGGCCAGGTCGGGGTCTCCTTGCGGTCTCCTTGCGGTGCGAGGTGGCACATATGATCCAGAGGAGGAGGCTGATGTCCCTGGCTCGGACCTAGGAACATCAACATGTACACTATGTTCCTTTGGCAAGGGTGTGTCTTGGAGGCCTGCCTCTTCTTCATCCTCCCCGCCTGCAGACGACCTCTCCTCCTCTTGGGCAGGAGGAGTATCCGGGGTTGGATCTAGGGAGGCCGACATAGATGGGGATTGTCCCTGACTCAGCATGTTGGGCGGTACCTCGTCCCAGTTGGAAACGGTACTGTGGATCAAAGAGAATTGATTAGCAATTCCACAAATGAAATAATGTCTAAACTGCACTCTATGTCTACTTACCTATGCAACTCCAGCACAGGTCTTATGTGAAATGTGAAAGTGCACATATGCTTGTCTTTGACGTGCTTCTGACCCGCTTCGGGAATCCATTTTCTGGCGCTTCAGTTCTCTACCATATGAATCCTTTATTGATCTCCATCTGGTTTTCAGAGCATTGACTGTAACATAAAAGATTTTTGATTATAACATGTGTCATTTTCTTGCAGGTTCTTGGCAACCGGACATACATACGCATCTATGCATTTTGAATTCAGAGTTGGCAAATCGACTATCCATTACATTGTGCTGTCTACATGCAATTTGGCGCAACCTACACCAAGTGGTCATGCCAGGCCAGCTCCAAACGAAGAGAAGTGGCGGGAGATAGCAGATTTATTTTGGAAAATATGTAATTTTCCTAACTGCTTAGGTGCTATAGACGGGAAACACATTCGCATCACAATGCCCCCCATGACTGGAAGTAAATATTTTAATTATAAGAAATGTTTCTTGTTGGTACTCCTGGCTGTGGCAGATGTCGATTATCACTTCATTTATGTCGACATTGGCTCATATGGGAGTAGTGCTGATTCGGCCATGTTTAAGAATTCTAAGTTAGGCCACCTATTACAGACCAACAGACTCAATCTCCCCAGGGACAGACCATGGCCAGGAACCAATGAGCCTGCATATCCTTTTGTTTTCGTGGGTGATGAGGCTTTTGGAACAGGCACACATGTCATGCGGCCCTACTCCCGACGGGGACTGAGTGACACTAAGCGCATATTCAACTATAGATTGTCACATGCCCAAAAAATGGTGGAGTGCACATTTGGGATACTGGCAAATAAGCGGCGTATATTGCACATGCGTTCTGCACAATTATGTGCGTGATAGGGATGGGTACAATTTTGATGACACCTTGCAACATTGCCTAGAGCAGACTGAATGGAGTGTTGGTAGAGGAAGCATTAATGCCCTGAATATGAGAGATGAAATGGCCGATTATTTCATGACCCCTCAAGGTGAGCTTTCCTGGCAGGGACAATTTGCCATGCGTTTATAAAACCCCCCAGCTTGTTTACACTCCATGCATTCATTGTTCCATTTTTGTTTGTTAACACAGTTGAAAGCACTTGCAAAAGTTATCATATCTGTATTATATAACGAATAAAAACATTTATCAATGTGAATGTGATGTGCAGTCTTTAGTTTGCGGAATGAGAGAAGGTGTACGTCTGATACTCATGTAAGTGGCAGGGGCATCCTGGGAGGGCCGCACGGGAACCTTACATGAGTATCGGCCGACCGTGAGGGGCAAGGTCTTGCGTTTTTGCAGTGCGTTTTTTACACACACATATATACATACATACATACTGTACATTTCTGAGAGCCAAGCCTCGTTCTGAGGCTACTCTAGAGATCACATGACCTTCCTCCTAGAGGCAAGCCTCACTCTGAAACCTTACCCACTGATATCTTACCGGAAAGGTTTACTCAGAGTAAACCTTTCAGGGCCTGTTCACATGAGATCAGGTCCTGATCAGGTGCGGATCTGCAGACTGATGCAGTGCGTTTATGCCACATTTTTGATGCGTTCCAGTAAACGCTGGAGTGGGGCTGTTAGTATGTTAGCTGCAGTGCAGTGCGTTTTGGCGCGTTTTTACGCGTTTGCGTTTCCTGACCGTTTCCGGACCGGACAAAATGTGACATAAGCTGAACGGACTGCGCACGTGAGAACTGGAGCCCATAAAACACATAGGGATACATTGGGATGCATTTTGAGTGCAGCAGCGTACGGAGCCGGTCAGCACACAAAACGGACGTCGTGTGAACAGGCCCTAATACTCATGGACACAGGAATCTCCTCACCTTATTCTTCACAGGTTCTCACAGCAATAGCTAAACTCAGCATAAGAATTACACACACTCACTATCTCCCCCCTCCCCCGCTGGTTTGTTAGTATTGCACATAAAACATGCCCCCATTAAAAAATGCCACAGGTAACCCGTGACATGTTTTGTGGGGGCGTCATTTATGTGCTATAGTACATATCACCCAAAACAGATGTCCAGATTCCATGTTAGTGCAACATCCATTTTATTGATAGTTGTCATTCATTCGACAAGCACTTTTGGGGCCGTGCAGGGTCCGCTTCATCAGGCTCAGAAATGCGCTTGTCATTTGAATGACAACTATCAATAAAATGGATTTGCACTATAAATGTACCGATACTAGTATTAGTGCCGATACCGAGTATTTGGGCGAGTACTCGTCCAAATGCTCCAATACCTTCCCCGATACCAGAACTTCCGGTCAGAGGGAGATCTCTCTCCGACCAGCAGTGCCAAGGGACCGTGGAGCCGGCAGAGGCGTCCCGAGGTGGGGTGACACCCGGTGTGGATACTGGGTGACACCCTGCAGTGACGTCATCGCGCACATGCATGATGATGTCACGTGTGGAGGGGACGTCACCTGGTGGGATAAGGTATGCCACCGGGTCCACTCTTCTCTCAAGCAAGTGTCGGGCTCTCGGTCCTTGACTGAGTGCCTGACTTTTCGGGGGGGGTGACACCAAAATGATTGATTCACCC
>NW_017306770.1:1102129-1114770 GCF_000935625.1 Nanorana parkeri | reverse complement strand
TGCTCGCCTCCAGGACTTCACTAGAGTCTCCCCCATTCTGTAGAACTCTTTAGTTCTTCTATCTCCTACTCTAACTACCTTTAGGCGTTCCCTTAACACTCATCTCTTCAGGGAAGCTTATCCGACCTCAACCTAACCTCATTTCTTAAAGCTCAATCTATCAAAAACTGAGCTTATGGTTTTCTCACCCCCCTCCCCTCCCATACACCCTCCCCCAACTTAATAGGCGTTCCCTTAACACTCATCTCTTCAGGGAAGCTTATCCGACCTCAACCTAACCACTGAAATATCAATTTCTCAAAAAGTTTATCCCCACACAGCTACCTCATCATGTATCACTTCCGCCTCCCTTTTAGATTGTAAGCCCTCACAGGCAGGGCCCTCCTTACCACCTTGTCTTGAATTGTGTTGTAATTGTAATGCCTTCCTTATATTGTAAAGCGCTGCGCAAACTATTGGCGTTATATAAATACTGTATAATAATAATAATGGACAAGATAGCAGTTAAAAGTGAACTCTGACCTCAAATTAATCACAAAATAAAATGAAAGAAAAAAATATCCCAAATAAAAAGAAAAAAGGCAGCAAAATGATTGATTGTCCAAATAGCTAGCAATCAGAATGAAAGTGCAATTTCCTAAATTACCCTAATCTCTCCCTAACAAGCTTGTAAGCGTTTCCTATGCTTTCCCTACACAGCTTCCAATGCACTGACACTATGGCTGCTCTGTTCCCTGCCACGTATAGCAAGGCGGCTGGCTTATTCAAAAGCCCCCTTCTAAGCCTTCTGGCCATAGTTCAAAGGCCATGATGTACATTATTCTCTAGGGCTAATCTGCACAAAAATTAACTGGGACTGTGAATCTAGATTTGTCTGGAACCTATGTTATCAGTGAACTTGGATCTCATCCCTAGTATTTGCATTACTTCTAAACATTTTGCCACACATGTTCAGGGAACATCTAGCTATACTATGGTATGAACCATGAATCTGAGAAGAACAGACCACATTTTCATCATGTGTCTTTATGGCAAGACTGGTATCAACAGACTCCATAGATTTATTTTCACTTAGAAATCCTCTTTTGTAATAATGTATTTCATGCCTAAGCAATAACTATCCTAAAAGCATTCAGTGTTTGTCATATTGAAAATCATTTTGTCTATAGCCACAATTACTCTTCAGAACAAGCCTAGATATGCAGTGACAAGCTTAATGGACTCTGCTGGTATAGCATTTCTACAGCTTTGCAAGAAATGTCACAATGACGCTGAAACTAGACAAGAGATTTATTCTCCCTCTTAGACATTAATAGCTCTATTTAATTAAAGGCCACATAGTGCTAAAACAATCTTAATATATTACAGCTTATGAGTGCCAGCATCTTGGGACTAGATGTGGTTCCCTGCTGTTTGTGTCTACTGAAGTAAGCATAGTCAATACTGAATGCAGATCCTTGCAAGAATCTTCAAACGTATGTTTATTTAGATTAAATTACTGGGTTAACTGATCATTAAAGTGCCTGTAATTAGGTTGTAGGGATGGCGAATATGAGGGATTAGATTTCCCAAACTTTGGTAAATGTTGGAAGATTTTGGCTTCAGTTTGCTATTTTAGCGACAAGCATTGGAGCCAATAGAGAAAGTAAAATTAAGTCAGTTTTTTGAATGGTTTTAAAGAGTGCAATGAGCTTAAAGTGGCTCCCAAGGGTTATGAAAATTCACTTTAACTATTCCAGACCTGTTCTTTTAACCAAAAATCAGCCCCTATTAGACTCATTATTTTGCTAGTTTTCTTAAAGCAAATTTTGTTTACGCAATTAACTAAATTAAGAGTTTCCACATTTGCAAAGTTGGTCATTGTTTTCTGCAAAATTGATTTCACCAGAATCATTCCAAATAGTCAGATATTACACCAAAAATTGTGGGTAGTGAGATATCAAATATACCAAAAAGATCCAATTTTTCTCACTAACAATTTTTCTCTCTCTTGACTTGCCAAAATTTAAAAAGTTGATACACAGGAGGTGAGGGGATCTGCTGACCACACATAATCGTCCACACTTGGTTCTGTGCAACCAGAATACATTGAGTGTTGAGACTGATATCTGTTTTTCTCCTCTTAGATGGATGTAAAAAGAGGTAGTTCAATCATTGTGTTAAATAGGTGAATGCAACCCTAAATTGCATACATGGAAACTCTCCCCAAAACATCAAAAAATAAATAGTTATTCAGTTGTAAATAGCCTATTTAGCAGGGTGATAGTATTAACATATAACGTTACAGATGGCGGTAGGAGGCACTGGATCTAAATGTAGAATAATTTATTGTTCAAGACATAAAGTCATAATTAAGTATACAAAAAGCTCTAATTGGCAGCTCACAGACAGGAAGAGACCTCTAGGAGGTGCCTCAGATGAAAGCGTTACAGGAAAAAACAGGAAAGCTGGAACAAATGTTGAAAAACCATAAGAGTTTACAAATGTCAAGAGGAGAAGCCAATGCATTTCATGGGATCTAAAGAGCCTCCTTCACTTGGGCTCAAAAGCCTGCAGGTAAGAATCTTGTTTTTTCTCAGGCTTGAAGGAGTTGTGTTGAATGAGTTAAAATTTCAGCATTAAGAGAAGGCTCATGCTCTTCATGGTCTCTCAACATTTGTACTAGCACTCCTGTTTTAGCCACACCATCCTTTAGTCACATAACCCTTTATTTCAGTAGTGCAATTCTGCACAGAAGTAAGCACTGGAAAAGGAAGAAAAGGACCCCACATGTCACCTGACCTAAAAGAAAATAGTTGGGAAAAATGCTGTAGTACTAAAAAATAGAAAACACACATCTGGATTTAGGCTTTTATGGACCCTGGTACTTAATTGTCCACACCTCTGCCATTTACCAATTTAATCACTACTAGGAATTAGCCCTGCAGGCTGATTTAAAATCATCTTACATTCATTAGTTAAAACAAATTCTTTTTTAATTTACTTACAAATAGAGTTCATCTACTTCCTGGTCCAGTTCTGGCAAAATTATGTGAGTGCCAAAGTGTTGCATCCTGGGAAGGTTACATCAGCAGAGCATTGCGGGAAAATCTAATCTCAGGGAAAGGCATTTCCCTCCCCTGAAATTATGTGCATGGTCACTTGTTGTAGTCACATGTGCCAATTTTGAAGAAGTAAAGGGAGAGCTAGTAGCCTGTCCTTAGTTAACATGGCCACTGCCAGCAGACTGGGAAAGAAAAGAGAAATAAAGTATGCAAAGAATACAAAGCCTGCAATTATCTAGAAGTATGTGTTTGTAGATTGTCATTACTAAACATATCTAAAGGTGTGTTTGTTGTTATTTTAAAGAAATGGGTAAAGGTCCACTTTAAGCTTGATACATATTCCATCCATTTGTTTATCTTTCAATACGTTGTGCTGGAAGTATAAATATGTTTTCAGTGTGAGTATGTATCAAATTTGACTTTATTTTTAGTTCTCTGATATTTTTTTTTTTTACAATATATGAGCTTCAAAATAATATTAGGGCTTCCAAATCATTCCTTGAGACTTCCTGCTAGCAGAAACAATAGTTCATAAAGAAGATTTCTTTTTATAGAGTTTTTTTATGATAAAAATGCTTACTGTGTCTAGGGTTACCATGGTATTCTTAAATGGTCCTATGCTGAGAGCTGAAATTCTGTTTCATGCCCTGATCAAAGATATATTATATTAGCTGTGCAAATTATTCAGTAAACTGAAATAGAATCCCTGTATCAGCTGGTAGACATGCTTTCATTTAGGTGGAGCACTCATTAGGAAATGATGGCAAATCTTCAGATTTTTAGTAATAAAAAATGCATATGTTTGTCCTAGAGGTTTTCTTCAGTATAATAGAATAATAATAAGCTAATTTTCTCTTTTGTTACATGTTTGTTAGTTTACTCAGACCTTATACTCATATGGATTGAAAGCTAATTTCCATATGGAAAAATAAAGTTTTATAATTATACACTCTTATGTTACTTTCAACATGAACTTAAAATGTGCTTTTTAACTACTTGAAGACCTGGGTGTTTAAACCCCTTCCTGGCCAGGCCATTTTTCGGTATTCAGCACTGAAGTACTTTGACTGACATTTATTCAGACATGCAACACTTTGCCGAAATTTATTTTATATATTTTTGGGGGACAGATAGAGCTTCCTTTTGGTGGTATTTAATCGCCACTGGGTTTTTATGTTGTGCTCATTTCTGAAAAAAATCTGTTTTCTCTACGTTATGTTATGAAACATGTATAACTCGATTTTTTGGTAAAATATAAAAAATGTTGTCACGTCGGGTAAATAGATACCAACAATGTCAAGCCTTAAAATTATGTGCGCCTTTAAAAGCTTTTGCCGCTCATCAATTTAGTGTTACCAGTGATCCATGCCCCTAGAATTATTACTTGCACTCTGACATTTGCAGTGATAGGTAATATGTGCAGCACAATAATTGTTTTTGCACGTAGGCGCACCTGATGTGTGTTTGCATTTGTATGTGCATGTATGTGGGGGCGGGGGGCGGGGGGCTTTACAAAATGTTTATGTTTTTAAATTTTTTTTAATGTGATTTAATTTTTACACTTTTTTTACTCTTAACTTTGTTGCTATCACATAGGCCCCCTTGTGAGAGCAAAGAGGATGTGACAGGTCTTTTTTATAGAGACATTACCTCTAATGCCACCTATAAACCCCAAAGAAGCTAATGAAGCAGAGATCTGCTTAATCAGCATCATTAGTGTCACTTTAATATTGTTTAAACACCAAACTATATTCTATGTAAGATAAAAAAAGAGGGATCCTGCAGATCCATGTAGACAAAAACACTAAAGAGATTATTCTAAGTCATGCAAGTGACAAACCTGCTGAAGTCTGTACAGAGAACATGACAATTTGCTAACATGACAAGGTCTTCCAGTAGTTAAACTCAACATGAAGGTACAAAGGTAAGTTTTGACAAATAAAGAAGAATTTGGCTTGAGGTGGGCTTTAAATGTACATTTAAAGTGGACTAAAAGTCTAGAAAAAATATGTACTGTCCATGGGTAGCTCCACAACTATGCAGAAAAATCGCTGTGAAGATAAATATAAAAAATGGGGCCCTAGTGTAGGCAGATAGGCTGGACCGTGTATTGCTGCCGACTTTGCTCTCTGTGCCATCATTGAAGTATGGGTTTTTTACCTCCTTATGTCCCTGGAGATGTTGATATCTATCAGATGAAATTTACAAAAATCTTCTATATCTAAGATACAAAAGTGTATTGGGCAGCACAGCGGCTTAGTGGTTAGCATTTCAGCAGCACTGGGGCCACAATCCTAGCTTGAATCCCAGTCAGGACACTATCTGCAAGGAGTTTGCATGTGCTCCCTCTGCTTGTGTGGGTTTCCTCCGGGCACTCCAGTTTCCTTCCACACTCCAAAGACATGCTGGAAGGTTAATTGGCTCCTGTCTAAATTGGCCCTATATGCATGCATGTGAGATTGGGACCTTAGATGTAAGCTCCTTGAGGGCAGGGACTGATGTGAATGTGCGGTATGTAAAGACTGTGTAGAAATGTCGGCACTATATAAATAGCTGTAATAAATAAATAAATATTTGTTAACACAGACTGTAGGAATATCAGTTTGTTTGTATTTGAGCGTTTTTTTTTTAAATATGTAATACAATTATTTGAATTTTATAAAGCAGTATTGTGGTACCATTGCAGTCCAGCATGTTGTCTTGGTTGGATGGATTTGTTTCTAGATAGTGAGAGTCTGTATAACAAATTCCATGTCTATTATCTAAAACTATTTAATTTTTTAACTAAACTACTACATTTTTAAAAACAAACATGTGGGAACTTATGATCGAATGAAAAATTACGCTGCCCAAAGCAACTAATTATATTCTCAATTTCTGGTTTCCAGAGTTAAAAAAAATGACAAGAAGAAGCTGATTGCTTGCTAGAGACAACACAGAATTTTTTTTTAGCCAAACACTGCCAATTACGAGACCTGTTTTGGTAAACTATTGAGATTTAATATATTCTAATTTGGTTTGTCCTTATCCAACTGCAAAAATGAAAGTGTAATAAGCAGAAGCAATGGCGATGAATTCTGACTGGTTGCCGTGAGTTACTGTATCATATTCATTTTTCTTTCCCTGTACAATAAAGTGCATTCAACATAGAAACTCTTATAAACATTTGACAGAAAAGCTAACCAATTCCCCAAGGAATTATGTGGGAATATGTTTTTGTTTCCATTCAGTTTAATTCACAATGGGAATGTTGTAACGTCTGCAAGTTTACGTTACATCACATAGTGGTATGATCTCATTCTACATACGCAGGAGTTTAGTTTGACATCAGCAAAACTGTGGGAGAGAGGAAAAAACACGTGTTTCTCTGCCTTGACAAGCTGTCATAAAAAGCTTACAATATGACACACACCACAGGAAATAGTGGGCTAGGAGACACCTAGAAAAAAAAATGTAAGAAAATATTTTTCAAACAACTTATTGAAGCTGTTAGTCCCGTACCTTAGCTCTAGGAAGTCACTTATTAAGAATCAACACCAGGCGTGCCAAGCTAAGCTCTCGCTCTTGGTAATTTTCCAAATGAATATTCAGGGCCTAGTCTCAGCCTTGTTTTCAGGGAAGTACATGCCTGGAATGTTAGCAAGCTATTCGATGGAAAAAACTGCCCACAACAGGCCCAATGTTGATCACATTAATGCATTTGAGTGGGTATAGAGTGCAAATGATTGAAAGTGCTTCCAGATCTCCGTTGCTGTGGACAAAGCAGGCTCTGTTCTCTGATCTGATGGTCATTTTATTCAGCAGAGGATGTGGTGCAGGAAAGGGAATGGTGCCAATCACTCTCTAATGCTTCCAAACAGGACCTAGGCCTAGCTCTTTGGATGCTGATGAGTGGGAAATGAAACACAGATGGGTTAGATGGGTAAAGAGAAGGGGATTACAGGTCAGGGCAAAGAGTTGGAATAAATTAAGTGCTTATAAGGTACAGAATGGTACATTGTTGAAGTGAATGGACAGTGAAAAACAATTTCAGCATTGTCACACGCAGTGAGCAGACAATCCACCCCTCTTCTCAAGCCACTGTAGTCCATCACATCCTCATTATTTGACACAGAATGTATGAATTACCTTTTTCAAATTCAAGCACTTCATGTCGAAGAAATTCTATGCCATCCAAAGGAAGCCACCATTTCAGTAAACACTTAGGAATAAATTTGTTAAAGCAGTATTGTATTTTTTTCCACAGAGTCTATGTTAGATAGCTTTTTGGTTCCCTGGAGATGTTAGAAGAATGTGGCAACCATTATCAGAAATGTGATGTAAACATAGCACAGCCATAACAGCATCGTAACAAAATACATTTATATGTCAGTCCTCTGGCATGTTTCTTTTTGAGACGAGCCTGTTAGATGCTCATAACCACTGAATTCATAAATAGGTTTTCTTTAACTGTATTAAATATTTTCTTTATGACATACAATTTAAGTTAAGGCCATTTCAGTAAACTGATAAAATTGGTGCAGAGCACGATTAACCCCTTCACAGCTAAAGCTGCAAGTTACTGGATACATTAACTTCTGTCTTCTTCAATAACTGATTTTTTTTTTGTCGCTTAAAGAGAGTTTGTTTACATTTTTAGTATTAGTACTTTAGTATTTTTAGCATTTTTAGTAAATACACATTCTAAATTATTCTAAAATGTACCTAGAATCTGAAACATTTGACCTTACAGGTCTATTTTTTTAACATTATGCCAACTGCAGAGTTGTAAATGCTCCCTCTAATGCACCCTCTGGTGGTTTCTAAATAACCGGGAATGTGTTTAACATCCCTTGCTTTAAGTATACATGTGCCCAATGCAATTAGTAAATATGATTTACAAGCCCTCACTAACCTCTGTAGCTGCAGACACTGTGGAGTAATTAATTCTCAAAATTTACAGCAGAAAGTTCTTTCATATTCACTTCAGCAGTTCAGAAAATGCTGCTTCCCTCTCCCACAAGTGACTTGACAGCCTTTGAATCTCTAATGTAAACAAAGAGCAGGTGAATAGAAAAAGAGGAGAGCAGAGTGTTGTGACCCAACTTAAAGAGGAACTTAGCTCCTCCCTCAGTTTTTTTAACCCCTCTTACTCTTTGTACAGTGTTGTCCTCATTTAAATACTCACATGCTGAGCATGTCCAGAATTGTCACGCTGCAATCTAGTGTTCAGGTGACGCAGACGTGGTCCCATGCTCCCATCTTGTTGCTCCTTAGTCATCGGGAGTTGGCTACCTCTCTGGGTTCAGGAAGCCAGCCCCTAATGATGCAAAAAGCTCCTCCCACCAGCCTCTCTTTATCCCTTTTATTGTAGCCTCCTAAGATATACGTCAGGGATATCCTAGGAAGTTGCAGGAGCATGTCATTGTCATCTAGGTGAAAATTCCGGTGGGGCCAAAATAAAAAATAACAGTAAACTGACAGAAACAAAATGTATTTCTTTTTAAATAGCAGAGGGGAGTGGTTGCAGTGGGCTGAAGTAAAATTTTAAAGTGAGGGTATGCTTTTAACAACTTCACTGCATCTCTTGTGATTTTTAAGAATTAATTGCTTTTCAGTGGCACATCTACAGTAGTCAGTGATGGCTTCTTTTAAACTAGGGATGCACCGATACCAAGTACCGTACTCGGTACAAGTCCAGATATTTTTCCAGCTCCAAAACTAGACTAGAAAAAAAATAAAAAGTTAGGAGGCAGCTGTCATTTGTAAGGAGCACACGGAGCTCCTGGCATTTGTACATCTCTGTTTTAATGTATGATTTTGTTTTTATAAATATAAATAAAGGGATGCACCGATACCAGTTTTGCAAGTGCAAGTACTGATACTTGCCCAAGTACTTACAAGTACAAGTAGTGATACATTTTTTGTTTATAGTCATGTGACAGTTTTTTCTAAAACAATATCAACTAATGATTTCAGGACAGTGGTGGAGCACCAGAGCTAGGTCCCAGCTGCAACCCTGGTAGTTCTCATATATTGGCAGTGTATCGGCAGTGGTATCTGAACTGGTATCTGAACATCCCTATTTAAACCTTATTTACTGTTTGATAACAATATAAAATTAGTTGAATGTCCATAGCCTGGCCACCATTCTGCTGTAAAATTTACCTTTTCTGGCTACAGAAATTACCTTTACTTTGTCATCTCACCCCTCACAGCACACTGCCAAAGTTTCCAAAACGCTCAAATTACAGGTAATATGAGAATATGCACACTCACCTTCCATGAAATAGACCAGGTGAAATCCTATGCAAATGATGACATTTGGAAAGTCACTTTTAGCAAATCATTTTAGGGAGCTCTAGCAGGGATCTATGTGGTACAAGGTTGCTAAGTAAAATAAAGCACCTTATTGTGCCTCTCTTCAGCAGCATATTTGGACAGTAAAGTTTAAATGAAGTTGTGTAGCTCAGTGCCTAGCATGGTTTGTGGTGAGACGTTTGCTGTTTTCTGAGAGCTTTGCAAGGCAGCAGCAGAAATCAACTCAGAGCAACCATGGGCTGCCCTTGGATTCAAATATCTTCCCAAACATATGACCACAAGCACAGACACCTATGGTTGTATCAAAAAATAAATTTGCTAGTGAAACATTTGCATATATGTGTTTATGTTGGATCAAGCTGCTTCAGTGTTTAGGTAGCTATAAATATATAACATACCGGTATATATTGTAGATGCTGTACTCTGAATGCTGTGTTGATTTTTTTTGCAAAATGATGCCAGCTATGTTAGTATGTAGCATGCAGGTGTGTGGTATACTTCACGTATTATAGCAGGGGTTAGGGACTTTACAAAACTATTTTTTCTTTATGGTGCATGTCTGTATAGACTACACTCAGCAATGGAAAAGAGATGATGCAATTTTTCAGTAGGGGAAGGGCTCTTAAAGGTGTGTACAAAACAAATCTGTAAATTGCTAAGCTGACTGAAATTAGAGACAATACAGTTCTTTTCGAGGGATATTACAAACACTCTTTTGTAGGGAGTATGAGGTTTATCAGCCAGTAGTTTTGTATGTCAGATTCTAAAAATAATAATTACAAATACAACTGACCTGAGAAATAATCTACGGTGCTTTAACACTAGTCTATTTAGAGTTTGCAATGCAGAGATTGTTACTTAGTGTAGCAGACTACTGTGTCTGTTCCTCTGGCTGATGACTCATCTGTGGAGATGTATTTTGATTTCTCCTGGGAGTTACAATCTCAGGGTAGTGCCCTTGACTTTTACTGGGGTTGTGAACAGATGAGCACCATTCAATTTTTAACAATTGATAGAGTTTACTTGCCACCATAAACTCTAGGACACAGGACACCCCATGACAGACTTCAAGGAAACATACTCATACAGTAGGCTTCACAGGTAAAGGAACTTTAAGACAGACTGACATCCTATGAAAAGAAACACTTGGCTGAGTACGGCACCAACTTCCTGGAAGGTCTAAGCCCACCTCTGGCTTATCAGGCACCTCCAGTCGTAGTCCCTGGTGAATCTTTTTAGGTTTCTGCTCCACTCCTCCTGGAGAAACCTCAGTGAGGCAATGACAGTCTAGGCCCCAGACTCAACCCTTAATTCAGTAGCACTGTCAGAAACCACCTGCTACTTTGCATGTGCGGGGTCCCGTTTTCCATACTACAGGTAAACGGGCATGTGCGCACACGTGAATGCATCACGGAACGGCTATGCCAAAGCGCGGCAAACTGCGCACCGGAAGTGACGCTGTTTCCTAATGGATCACCCTATTTAAAATGGCCTGCCTGACTCCAAGTTGCTGGATTGTCTTTCAGCTTCCCCTGTGTTCCCTGTGCTTCTGTTGACCTTGCAGATTTCTGACTCAGATTATCCTTGACCACGTTGAATGCTGCCTGCCCCTGACCTTTTGCTTGTTGACTAGATCTGCCTCTGTCTCCTGCCTTTGTACCTGCCCGACTGGTTCGATCCCTGGCTTGTTTTACCACGATCTTGGATTCTGCTCTGTACTCCGCTGCCTGCCTGGTTTTGACTTCAGCTCTGCTCGACCCGATCCAGTGCCTGGACTCCAGCTTGCATGGTGTGATCACCACTGGCACTTGTGCCACTCGCTGTCCACTCAGTTACTGTCCCCAACTCCAGGGTCTTTGGGACACGAGGTGCAAGGGAAGCCTCTTCACCCATCCAGTCTCCAAACAGGTACATGACAAGGACATGTTTGCTCTCCCTAGGAAGCAGGCCTAGGAGGATGACAATTCCAGCACACACCCTCCCTAGGCAGGAGGCCTGGGGAGAAGAAAATTTCAAGCAGGTTCTCCCAAATTTGTATATCCTCCCCCAGCATGCACCACTGGCAATACACCTCTTAGTGGTTGGTCAAATATTGGCCAAATATTCGAAGCTCAGCATTATTTTATCTTCTTACTCTAATGCCAAGAACACACCCCAGCAGCAGGCAAAAGTAAACAATAATGCTGAGCTTAGAGGAAACCTGCAGAAAGCTGAACTATCACTACAGTTAAGGCTGACCACAGCCCGACAAAGTTAAATTTAGGGAATCACTTTTGCTTAGGGCAGGGTGGCTACATACATAGACCCTAATTGCTATATCGAGCATATTAACCAAGTGCTGGAAAAAAAACTAAATGTGTCCCTTTATGAACAAAATAAAAGCAGTTGGGTTGCTCTTCATAATTGCATGTTGTTATGTCAATGAGGAAATGCCTAGAAACATGCACAAGTGCAAGTTGCTTGATGGACTGCATGGCAAGGAGATATGATCATGTAACACTTAACCCTGAAGGAGCTGTTGGCTCTCTTGCTCTGACTACTAGTGACTTGCCTTATAGCTGCAACCAGACACTTACCAACCCACTAATGGCAGATAATAGACTTCAACACCATCAATCTTCTTTTACCAAATGTATTGGCTTAAATGTTAGAGGTACAGGATACCCAAGAAACAGCAGCAAAAATTCCACCTACTCAGTGGTATCTTCTAGTATCTTTGTGCCTCTGCCACAGTCTAATGTGAAATTCGTTATGCCTCTACAACATAGACTAATGTGAACTATGTAGGTCCAGACATGCAGCTACCTTTAAGTATAATTGGCCTTTCCTACAGACCAAGTTGTACTCTTCAAAACTCTCTCACTGGCCTTTTAATCCCAGATTGGCAACTACCTGAACAGAATTCCTCTTTAGCTTCCTTCTACAGGCAAAGTACTTGGGAGAAAATGGACCTCTCAGCAGCTGTACCCTCCCCAGGAAGCAGGCCTTGGAGACAATGACAGGACCCTTCACACAACAAAGCCTAGAAGGGACCCTTTTAGAAGGTTTCAGCATATATTAATCTCTTTCCCTAGCCCATATCACTGGTATAAACCTTTCAATTGCAGCATTAACCTCTTGCCGTCCGCCCGTAGTAAAAAAACGGACGGACGGCACTGCAGCATCTGCGGGTTGCCGTCTCCAGACGGCAATTTTTTTCTGCTCGCGCGCGCCCCCTAGCGGGCACGCACGGGCAGAAAAGACCCGCTAAATGCACACACCCGTTACCGGGTGTTTCACATATAGGCGATCGGCGGG
>NW_017306770.1:1072491-1100496 GCF_000935625.1 Nanorana parkeri | reverse complement strand
CTAAACTGATGAGCGGTAACAGCTTTTAAAGCGTCGCCTAGGGCCAATTTTGGGTATTATCGTTTTTTGAGGTTTCGCGCGCGCACGCAATTTTAAGGCTTGACATGTTTAGTGTCTTTTTACCCGACGTGACCCCATCTTTTATATTTTACCAAAAAATTGGGTAATAATAAATGTTTTATCATTTAATATAGGGGAAACTGTTTTTTTTTTTAAATTTCGGTAATTTTTCCTTAATATAGTAAAAAAATAAAACCCCCAGTGGTGAATAAATACCACCAAAAGAAAGCTCTATCTGTCCCCAAAAAAGGGTATAAAATTCATTTCAGTACAGCGCTGCATGACGGAATAAATGTCAGTCAAAGTACCGCAGCGCTGAATACTGAAAAATGGCCTGGATGGGAAGGGGGTTTAACACCGCGGATGTCAACTGGTTAAAAGAATGCTTCTGTACAGTACTGCTTACATTTCTGACAAATTATTCCACCAGTGTAGATAGGTTTAATAATGAACCAGTGAGTCTCAATATGTATGCTGATTTCTCTAAACAGATATGCATTTGCTGATGCCTGATGTTGTGCAGATTTTTAATGTTCCCTGAGACATGGAGGCCCACACCGGCCCGCCGGAGCATCAAAGTTTGCTTTGTTAGGCCACAACTTGGTGCGGGTCTGTCAATTCTCCCTATTATTCCTGTCAATGTCATGCCTGCCTCTATACACCAATCATACCGCTTTGGACCACCAGCCAAAGCGGTATGATAATTTCCATCAATTCTCACTGTGCACAGCAACTTCAGCTTTACAAACACTAAGGAATGGACTTTGTCTGTTATTACCTAAAGCCAAACCATTAGAGGAAGAAATTCTTGGGTTTTTACACAAAATCAAAGGCACTTTCTTTGATGTGCACAGACACCGGGAACAAGCCAAAAGTAGACTTTATGCCCTTTGAAAAGTAACACATTAGTAGTGTCTGATGATGGCAGCATAGAGTGTGATTTAATAAAGTATAATTTAGCAATTGTACTAGACAAAGGATCTGGTGCCACAAATGCCATAGACTTACATGTGGATACAACAGTGGATATGTGGCCTCATGTTACTACATGAAGAATTCAGAAACAGGCGGAAGCTCTTCTTATCCTGCTAATACCCATTGATTAAAACATAATTTTCTTACATAGAAATTAGAGGTTACTTGTTTTTACACTGTGTTTTCTCCATCTCATCTGTGTAACTCAAAAGAACAATGGACACAAAGCTAAGTGAGAAAGTAAATGAAAAAACATTGATGGTAATGAATGTGAATATTGGCATAGATCATGTTGTAGCAACAGGATTGTGAATAAAGATGGTTTGTGTTTTTTAACATAAATCACAAACTGAGCGCTGTTTTAATTTGATTTACTTTAATAATCCATCAGTTCTATTGAAACACATTGGGGTGAGTACACTTCCTTGAACACCGATTTATCTACTTCGTTCATGCTATGAGTAACCCTCTTATTTTGCTTGCTTGATTACACTAGAACAATCTGTGCAGAAAAGTATGCTTCCAAAGACACACTTGGCCCCAGTTATAAACCCTTCTGCCTCAACTAGTTCTTTTGATGTGATTAGGTTGGTTGAAGACTGTTGACCGAACATGGAAATTTCAATACATCTTCTTTCTTCACTAATTAATACAAGGATATAGTTAACTCTACTGGTATTTATAAAGGCATTGTAACATTGAGGAAACACACAAGATTACCCATTGTCATACTGTTTGAAAGTTTCCAAAATAAAGTACATCTATTAAAAAGGAAAAAAAAAACACGCAATAAATAGACGTAACATAAAATATAAATGACACAATTTTATTGAGTCTAAAGGATTCTAAAATTGTTTTAACTATTCTGAACAGAATAATGTTTATAAGTGTATACCAAGACTGAAGCAGGAAAAACAAATATACCGTCTGGATATGAACAAAGGGCCTAAGTCCCAATAGATTACACAACAGTACATTGGCCTGCGTGTATATAAGGTCAAACTTTGTTCTGAGCTTAACATTTTAAGTTATAAAGCACCTAGAGAAATAGAGATCTATCCAAAGATAGATACACCAATTGGATTCTCATTGTACTGCGTTTGTAAGGTAGTTTAGTCATATCATAAGATTTACTAAATAAAAAATCTGTCTCCAGACCTCATCAGTAGTGCCATTTTGTATATTACCTTTCAGGAGTGCTAGTGGAATAATAGCTGATATACCTAAGAAGATAGGTAAATCAGCTATTTCAACTGCTTTAGTGGGACGAAGCACTGCACTCTTGGTGCAGTTAGAGGACGAGTCATATAACCCTCAAGGTAGATGGTGCTTTCACATTCATATTTGCTACACTGTGTCAAGCATTTGTATGTGTGGTATGCAGGTTTCATTAATATTGCTGCTATGCTTCTTATTTTTAATCAGGACCAGGAAGAGTTTAACTACTCTGTGATAGGGATGGGCTCGATGTTCGAGTCGAGCAAGAGTTCGACTTGAACATCAGCATTTTGCGTGTTTGGCGAACACATGAACAGTCAGGGCATTCGGCAGGCTCGTCGCCCGCCGAGCGCCCCACAAGGCACTGCGTACCGTACAGAGCCTTGTGAGCCCTGATTGGCTAGCCTTGCACCTGACCACAGATCCAGTGCAAGACTTTGCCCAGTCAGGGCACAGTATTCTGTAAGAGCCATGATTGGGCAAAGTCATGATGAATTTGCCCAATCGTCGCTCACCTGTCAAATGTCGTACAACTGTAAACAGTTGAGTCGTCATGGACAACGCTGGACGTCGTGATTGATCCTGGATTACGTCGGCGGATCCATTTTTGGGGGGTTTTTTTTAATAAAAGACTTGTCAAAAACTTGTGTTTTGTTTTGGCTTTGGCTTGTGGGGAAGAGGCCCTTGTCCCCAGCGGCACATGGACACAATGTTTTTCTAGGAGCGACCCTGGAAAAGCACCCTCCCAGTGCAGTGGGCTTGTGGCCTGGTATCGCAGGGAGGGGGGGTGCGCACTCGTCCACCCCCTTTTCTGCCCTCACAGGCCTGTGCTCGGATCAAGGGTCTGGTTGGGAATTTTATGGGGGACCCCACATCTTTTTTCCCCCCATTTTTGGGGGTGGGGTTCCTTCTTAAAATTCCTACCAGACCTTAAGGGCCTGGTATGATTTTGAGGGGAACCCCACACACTTTTTTTTCAAATTGTAAATTGGGGTCCCTCCTTAAATTCCTACCAGACTTAAAGGTCTGGTATGAATTTTGGAGGGAACCCCACATTTTTTTGTCTTTATTTTTTAAATGGGGTCTCTCCTAACTTTCCTACTAGACCTAAAGGGTCTGGTATTGTCTGGGAGGGGGAATTCACATTTTGTTTTCTTTTTAAATGTAATTTTTTCTTTATAAATTAAATTTTTGCTGCAGCAGGTTCTTTACATTGTACAGATGTGCCGCTTTACATGCAGTTTAAGGGGACCCCCAGGCACGATATTTAAAGGGATTTTTCATTTTTATGGTTTTAATTTAAGTGATGTTAAAATCACTGCTCCTTTAAAAACTGGGGTTTTTTTCATTGATTCCTGTCCCCCTGGGGAGTACGCGGATCCCCATACACATTTTATGGCCAATAACTTGCATATAAGCCTCCAAAAAGGGGACAATTGATTTTCACATTTCTGGTCCCATAGACTTGAGTTCGAGTTCGAATGCAAACTTTTTCCATGTTCTAAAGTTCGAATTCGAACTGAACACGGGGGTGTTCGGCCCATCACTTTCCCTTCACCACCAATATATTAATGTATACTCATATTACACAAGGCAAGCAGATACAGTAAATGCCAAGAGTACAGATATTTCTCAAAGAAAAGTTCAGTTTACAGTGCATCCACTTATAAACAGGTTTTGTACTCCATTTTCAACTTGCTCTGTTTTTGTTAACTTGTTTGTTTGTTTCAATATTGCTGATCCTAGAAAAAAAAAAGAAGATCAGACAATGGAAATAATTGTTTTTTTTATTTAAACAAATTGGTAAACAATGTTTAGACAGTGGTGTTTACTTTATATTGTTTTTTGCTTTAATTGTTTTATTGTAGTGGCTTTTCTTCAAATATTGATATCATTTATTAAATGGACAAGGGAGCAAAGGGAATCTTCCTGTCACAAGAAACTTTCACCTACACCAGAAAGCCTGTATTCTCAGCATCTAACTTATGTATTTTGTGGGTACCACACTGTTTGAGCCATTTGCCTTAAGAACATGGCAACCCAGAGCTTTATGGCATAGGACAGGGGAAGCTCACACACTTACAGATCAATTAAATATGAGGCTACCAGCCCATATGTTTGGGCAACAAGCTGGCAGTCATTTTTAGGATGGTGGGTGGATAGGGGGTGATTTAGGCAATAGTTATAGCATAGTATAGTATAGTATTATTTTTATATTTTTGCCAGTAATGTTCTCCAACAGCCCCATTTCCTGAACTCCTGGACTTTACCTGGAATCGCATGACTATAAACAAGACTAATTTATATATATATAGCAGCCTGGTGGCATGGGTGCTGGCTAACACTTTACATTTTCCATGACCCCTTAGCTCCAGTTTGTGGTTAGCTCTATAAACATGACCGTGGGCAGTGTTTTGGGTAGAACTAAGAAACATTTGCTCTATCAATCTGCTTAAAGTGTGTTCTGTTCAAGGAGGCATAAAAAGAGCGTGGAGCAAAGTAGGGTATGACTAGAGCTTCCAGCATGGCTGCCATGATGTTAAACAACTCTCTTATAAACTACACAGGGGCAGAGAGGTGACCATTTGCTTGCACAAGGAGAAGAACCAATTTCTTGCACAAAGAAAATAACCACAAGGCTCATCAACTTTACAGTTTACAGTAGAAGCAACATTGACTAACCGCTAAGGTTATACTGTGTGTACTTTGTAAAGTACTTTGTAGTATGCTAAAACTGTAATTCATGGAAATACCTAAATGGATGTTTGAGTTATGCAGTAAAAGGCAAGGTACCATATTTCCCATAAAGGAAACCTGTACCGAGATAAATAAGTTGGTTGCCAATGCTGACCCCTCCTTCTAAAAATGCAAGTAGACTGGCTCTCATGCTGATCTTGTATTCTGAATTACTGACCCATAATTAGGAATCTGGGAGTTCCAACTTTAATCTTTCTCAGAGACTCTGGTGCGCTTGAGACCAGAGACAGCTAACATTTTTAGAAAGAGACCAGCAATGGAAGTCTTCATATTTCTCTTAGTAAAGATTTCCTTTAAATCCCCCCCATTGGATTCATTCAGCCAGCTTGCAAAAAAGGAGGAAATGTGTAAATCAGCCTGCACATTTTTCTTTAATAGGCCTGGGAGAACAGGGTTATTTTTATCTAAGGATGCTTTTAATTTGATTCAAATATGCTTTACCACATGTTCTGCCAGAAGATCAAAAGGACTGGTAACAAACATTTAATCTTTTTATTCTAGGAATGGCACTAAACCCTCATCAAAAAAGTGCATGCAGTCAAGCAGCTTATCTCCAGTGAACTGTTTCCCCTAATGTGTTCTTAATTATAATCCTACATATTACTCATTGTGGCCCATTGAACAATATGGCAGTCATTTCTTTGCAGTCCTCACTTTTATTTGAACTGTGAGCGCATGGGGCTAAAATGGAAACCAGATCAACAGGATCTGACTGCTGGCAAATCAAACTAGATACAATCTCTGGATAATGCATTTTCAGCTGTCCTCCAGGAGCACACTTCTGCAGACAGCTGGGGGCTGGGTAAAGAGGAACACACTTTATCAGAATGGATGGAGAAGATTTTCCAAGTAATCAAATTATTACATGGAAAACCTTTTCTATATTTAGACATGGCCAGTGCAGGTAACATGTTTAAGACACACAACAGGAAATGATCTTCCAGGACAACTGCCTGCATAAAGAGTTTATTTTCTAACATAAACACATTATATGGAAATGTGAAAAAGATACATTGCATAGGATTATTTTTTAACACTCACATCATTTGTGAATAAAACCAGTTATTGAAAAGAAAAAGAAAATAGCAATTAACCATAACAGATAAACACAATGTTAGAAGTGCAGGCTTTCTAAATACTAAACATACTCATGTTTAAACCCTTTTAAAATGAAGTAATTTGTTTCAGTGTGTCCGATTTTCGGGGACTCCCAGGTTTCAGACTGACACATTTGTGAGATATCCAAGACAATGTTGCTCCCAACATTAGCCAAAATAACATAAAGAGAATATCTGATAAAGCTGCTGCATCATTTATTCTGTATTGCCATTGATCTGTTCATGTCTGGGAACAGAAATGTAATTCCAAATAGATAAAGTCCTGAAATTCTACAGAAACTACACATAGCTCACCATGCAACAGCAACAATGATCACATTGGCCTGGTATGTACTCACACATTGAACATTGCTCCCATACATGTATTTCCACCATTTAGTTGGCTGTTTGCTTGAAGTTCAAATGTTACATTTTATACCCATTTTAACCCAGTAGGATTTAAACAAAAACATGTGCTAAGAGAAATATAAAGAATTCCATTGCTGGTCCATTTCTAAAAATGTTAGCTGCCTGGCTGTGTCTGGCCTCAAGCCCATCAGAGTTTTTGTCCCAGGACAAAGCAGAAGATGAACAAAGACAAAGTGAAGTTGGAACTCCCAGCTGCCACGTTCTGGGTCAGGAAAAGTGTTTGTTACTGTTTATGGGCCTCAGCAATTTTTGCAATTCAGCTATGGTCTATTGATTTACCACCAACATTGTCATGACTTATGAAAGCAAACTGATATGTACATGTTATGGAACAAACAATTCTTTTGTTTTGACTTTTTTTCAGTGTACACCTTTGCTACAGTTACTATCAGTTCACAAAACAATACCGCGATTTGCAGTAACAGCAATAATGTAATTTAATTATGTTTCTAAGTTAATTCATGGAAACAAAGTGCATAACTAAAATCAAAGTGACAAGAGCTCCCCCTTGTAATGTGCCCACAAATACATCATTCCAAGACATGCTAAATATGCCTTAGAGACTTAAAGTGACACTAAACTCAGAAGTTAAATCTTAAAAATGCATTCAAGTACCCTAACTATTAACAAAAATGTATTACATAGCTGTAGATCCTGAAATCATCTCTGAATTGGTGCCGACACTGTCCTTCTTTATGGAGGGTGGCTACTTTTGTTCCCCATGATCCCTGTGTGTGTTGTAGAGTAGCCACCACTCCAAGCTCGCTCCCGTGATAAACTACAATCTCAATACAAGAGTAAACATAACCTGAGGATTGTAGTCCATCAAAGGAGCGAGCACAGACAGTGTCAGCAGGAACTCAGAGATGATTTGAGGATCTACAGTCAAGTGATAGACAAATAAGGTTAATAGTTAAGGTACTTGAATGCATTTTTAAGATTTAACTCCTGAGTTCTGTGTCACTTTAAATTAATTCCTCCATGACATAAATACAATGTATTACCCATGGTCTTAAAAGTTTCATATGATTTATATTAATTTTTTTTCCAGTTTCCAATACTCCAGATGGGACAGAAACATGCTAATGCTGTCCAGATTTCTATTTTTGGATTAACAATTTTAGTACATTATATATAATGTCAAAGAAAATATACCAAAGTTTGACATATGCACATTTAGCTCAGCTATGCCAGTTATAATCTGGTGTTGATGGATAACACCAGATTCTTTTTCTTGTGTCCAATACCATCTGCAGAGCTAAAGTACATGTTAATTAAATATATTCCAACTATATTTAAATCAAAAATCTTAATTTCTTTTAAATGTGTCATTACTATTTGGTATTGCTGAAATATCAGATATGATTTTCCTGTTTAATAATTAGAAGAATAGCTAAGCTTTTGATTACTTTGCATACCAAATTAAAGAAAAACTAACATAATTTTCATTGAGAACCAATTTTGAATATATATTGTAAAATTTAGGTATTTCATATAATTTCCGTGTATACACATATATTTCTTCATAGAGTCTCCTTTTAGTGGACGTCCTTATGTAGTCAGCATATTTCATGAATTTGTTGTGAGTTACATGCAACCTAGAGATTAAATTCTATATAGTGAAAGCCTATTCACATAGCTCAGCCGATAGACTTGTTCAGAGACAAGCAGAACCATGCTATGATTCTAAGCAGGTAGAGTTTTTGCTAACTGCAGTAATCTATTGCATCCATTCAACACCAATCTGTAGTTTTGGTCCTTTACACGCCTATAGGGCTCATGCACACATAACATAGGCCTATATTTAGTGCAGACTGGTTGCTCATTACAAAATATTTGTATGTTCGAGTCTTAGATCCAGGATAAGAAAAGCAATAAGAGAAGGCCTTCATGGCGTACAAAAAGAAAATGATAAGCTGTTTGTGTAGTCTTCTTTCAGGCAGAACTTTTAAAAGTGTAAAAATGTCTGACAAGGCTGATTTATCAGAAAAATCTCCTAAACATAATCTGCTTCTAAATTGGCCACATAACCTAACCTCAGTTCCGTTTCAAAATAATAACAGTCACCATGCCTCTAACACCCCAAAAAAGCACCAATGCTTGAAACAGTAGGACCTGTGTGGTTACTACTTACTGCAGGGGTGCCCACAATTTTTTGTGTTAAGATCTACTTTTCAAATGACGAGCTACATGAGATCTACCAACGAAAGAAATACCTCCCTCGCTCTCTCTCCTGGCTGTCTCTCCTTGCTCCCTCTCCTGGCTGTCTCTCCTTGCTCTCTCTCCTGGCTGTCTCTCCTTGCTCTCTCTCCTGGCTCTTTCCATCGCTCTCTCTCTCCTGGCTGTCATTCCTCGTTTTCTCTCCTCGCTGTCTCTCTTCCCTCTCTTGGCTGCCTCTCCTCACACTCTCTCCCCTGGCTGTCTCTCCTTGCTCTCTCTCCTGTCTGTCTCTCCCCTCTCGCTCTCCTGGCTCACCTTGCTGTATTTTGCAAACAGTGTAGTGCAACAGGCTGGGTAAACTAATATTCTTTGATGTAATACATAGCACTTCAACCACCAGAATCCACCAGAAAGGTGTCAGGGAGCTTGGCTCAACAGACTCAAGCTAACAGGTAATCATGTGTGCACAGCTAAATAAATATACCAAAATGCAATAAAGGGGCCGCCATTCACACCCTTCATGATCTACCTGCATCAGCTTTGAGAGCTACTGGTAGATAACGATCTACCTAATGGGCACCCCTGACTTACTGTATGCACATCTTGTTATAGATAAGCACATCTGAGCAGGGGATCAAGATATATCCACATACTTTCCCTATTCTACTGTATGGTAGGTTGTGTTGCCAGTCAACATCATGAGGTGGAAAGAGTGACCACATATAGAACATTGTAAGGTATCTGTCACTGAGCCAGGTTAGTAGTTTTTCCATTTCAAGGAAAGAAGATAACAGCATATACTGTTTAGATTTAAAGATTTTAACAGCATCTAATTGTAAAATAACTTTAAGATTGGGCTTCTTTTTTAAGCCTACAAAGCTTGAAAAATGTTCTGTGATTAAACAGAATAGTGTGTGATTCTTTGTTCCTATAACAGGAGAATACAGATGAGATTTTCTGCATTTTGATATTATAATTTGCTTAATATATTCATGCACGTATTTCATTTATATTGCAAATGTAAGCAGCTCTAAGTCCCCTTTATGTATCATGACTTAAAAGATTCAAGAACTGGTCTATTAGCCAAGCCGTATCTGTTCATAGAGTAATCTCATTATCAGATGCTGACTACTCTTTGTGTGGTATCTGTCATGTTGTGCTAATTTATTTATGTAGCTGCCGGAATATATACATCCAATTTCCTTTGGTGTTTGTATGTGACTGTTTTTCTTCCTAATAACAGATGCAGCCACCGAAAGCATTTCTGTCACTTTTATTCCTGCAAGTGTGAAAAGTTAATTGGTCTTGCGCAAGAACAAAAACAAATGGCAGAGTGTTTAGGAGGCTATCATTTCCATTCAGTATGGAAAACAGATTATGAGACACGTCAAGTTTTCACAAGAAATGAATGCTTCCAGGGGTTAGTTTTTGTCTATCGTAAACACTCAATAACATTTTTGTCTGTCTTTTTGTTTAAATTGTGCATAGAAACGGGTATTGCTCTTACTTTTCATAACTGATTGTATTAACTGTACAGTACACAATTTTTTGCAAAACATTTGTATTTGATTCTGTTTGGTTCAGATCTAAAGGTATATTAATTACCGCAAAAATAGCAATAAGGCTTTGTTAAAACAAAGGAACTTTAGGTAAAATCTCCCAAATTATGTGTTATTCTAGTGTTATACCCATTATAACCCTTATGTGCACAGTTCACCCTTCCCCCCGAAAATGTAGTAAGGGTACTTTTCATCTATATGGTGACTGTAAGGTAAACTTGTTATCAATGTAATTGTAGTTAATTGACAGCATGCAGAAAAAGGCAGATAGCTAGAGGTGCTTGCTTGCAGATATTGTCACACACTTTGGTGGTACATTATTAAATAAATAGAAATACTATGGTCCCCCTCCTATCTACAGTTTCTCAATGTTTGTAAAGCTGGGTTACACATCTCTAATTTTTTTTTGTTCAACCCGTGGGCTCAACAAAAACAATAGAACAGATTCCTCCATCAATGCTTACGAGCATTGTTGGACAAATTCCCCCACGGCCACCGCTGTCAGAATATCTGAACGGAGCTGGCAGCTGTTTGGCTAATAGATCTGTTCAGCCGAGAATTTTCCAATAGGCTCCTTCGATCAACTGATTGAGGGATGTCAGATGGAAGGGTGCCGACAGCAGCACCCACAGTGCAAATATCGGCAGGTTCATCATGAACTGGCCACAATTCATCCCATGTATTCCTGGCTTTAGGGTGAAGACACTCATCACACTATAAACCGGTACTGACAAGTTGGAGGCAGGAGCTGACCAGTCTTCAGTACCTGTGATCAATATTTATATAATAGAACATTCCAGGGCTCAGGCTTGTGATGCTGCCAGCAAAGCTTTCTACAGAGTGCAGACATCTGTAGGTCTGCTTTTATTGTATACTTTTAGTTTCTAGTACTAAAGTGAAGCTAAGTTCCGCTTCCTTTTTCACCTCCTCACCAGCAGTTTTGCTGACTGAAAAATAAAGAACCAGCAGCACACTGATGAGGTCCTCCTAGTTATCCCTATCCCAAGCTCTCAGTGTGACTAAGAGGTAATACATTTGCAAAGTGCATATACTTATACCAGCAGTACTTAATAATATTTAAAGTGACATTAAAGTTAAAAATCTTTTTCCCTCCCCCAATGTTAATTAAAGCACTTACCTTAAATTATGTTTCCTAATCTGATCATCTTCTTCTTTCCTGTCCTCCGATCCAGCGCTGACTCCTCTGTCCTTGCTGGCACTTCCTGTCCCACGGTGTCTGCATGCGTGTGCACGCGTCCATAGACTTACCTTGAATCTCTCCTCGCGTCCCGGCCGAAAATGTGAACTGCGCATGCGCCTGCCCCAAGATGCTTTGCGGCCGCCCGAGAATTTTCAAATTTTTTTCGGACGGGAGCGCGCCGGAAAGACACAGGTAAGTATTAACCCTTTTCAATGCAGTTTTTGTTTTACACTTTTTGCATATATCTACTGCTTGCTAGCAGTAGATATATGCAAAAAAACCCGAGGGTTTAAAGGAGAACTCTGAGGTGAGTGCTTTTCACTCATCCTCATGCTATTGCTGCCCCTCCAGAAAATGCTAGTTGCTTGGCTATAATATTGATCCCATAGCTTCAATGTTCTCTGACTCACTGCCTGGGTCATGTATGGGGATATTAGTTAGTTTTAAAGCCAGGGAGGTCAGTAATGGCAGCTTATGTGCTATCCTCGCCTCAGGCATCCATTAAGGTATTGCAGGTAATGATAATGCTGCACTAATGTCAGTGATAAATGAGGCGTCCATCCAAGCTAATTTTAGCCACAATTGCTGTAATAATAGTTTGTAAATATTGTGATGTTCAGTTTGGAGCATGTGTATAAAAGGACTGGTTACATTTCTTATTGAAAAGGTAACAGTCACTGACTGATTGCAATGAATTAACCAGCATGGTAAAAAGAGTTTTCAGCATGCTAAAAAATCTGTGCAGCACTGGGGGTCCCTGGTTCAAATCATGGCCAGGTCACTATCTGCAAGGAAAGATTGTTAACCAATTAAAACTGTGTTTGCATGTTCTCCTTGTGCTTGTGGCGTTTCCTCCAGGTACTCTGGTTTCCCTCCACGCTCCAAAGACATACTGGTAGGTTAATTGGCACCTGTCTAAATTGGCCCTTGTATGTATGCATCTGAGATAGGGACCTTAGATTGTAAGCTCCTTGAGTGAGGGCAGGGACTGATGTGAAATTGCAGTATGTAAAGCATACTATAAAAGCATTCACCTCATAGTCTCATAGTTCTTCTTTAAGGTTATATTGAGAAGGTAGTAAAGTAATCAAAAAGCTTTTAAACGGAATCAGTGTGTAGCACAGTAGAGCCTACTTAGAACAGAAGGAATTCACATGTCTTATGCTGTCACATATTTCAAAAAGTAAGATTATTCCTCATTTGAGGACAGTGGGCAGAGTCATAGAAATCATTCCTTTATGCCCCCAATGGCCAAATGCACATCCAGAACTGCTGGTGTATAGTAATATTATAGAGCCATTAATTCCAAACTGCATACAATTGTTTCAGGCTTGCTGACCTTCAACAGTGATATGCACAGAAACTTTGGCTTCTATGGAGTAGTGCTTGGAACGCAACAAGTACGTTTAATCATATGGGTGAGAAGGGACTAATGGAATAAAAAAACCCTACAACTTTATCAGTGAACAAAAGATATTCACATGTCTCATTACATCACATACCCCAAAAATAAAAAAAGATTGAGCCTCATTTCAAGACTCTATCCTCATTCATTATGGGGTCTATTCACAAAGCTGCCAAAGGATCTAGCCGTAGCTTCGGCTAGCTTCAACCACAGGACCCCTTCGGTTCAGTAGAACCGAAGGGCTGCTGTACGGGCTATTCACTATAGCCCGTACAGCTCCCGTTGACTGAGCCAAGGTGAAAGCCGTAGCTGGCCAAACGGCTGGCCATTGGCCGGCCGACAGCCTGCTACTGGCTGCTTGTGAGGCGGAGCCAACCATCCACTTGCCACTTGCACAGACAGATCAGCGTCCCTGGTTACCAGGTAACAGCCCAACTCTCCTGGACGCTCCGTGAGTCTCCCGCTATTAGATAGGGGCTCCCGGCCGCCCGAGAGAGATACACTTTCTCACGGAAAGTTTTACTCTGCTCGATCGAGCAGAGTAAACCTTTCCCTGCTCTGTTGTATTTATTTTTCTGACATTGGAGTCGTTGGCTGCCGTCAAAATTTTTAAAAAAACAGCATAGGAATGCATAGTTACAGTACATTCCCATTGGCTATTTCAATTTGCAATAACCAATAGCAAACTAGCTATTGCACCCACCCACTGCTGCTGAATGATGAAGTTCCCCATCAGGTCCCCTTCTAGTGATTGACAGCAGCAGAGGGCGGGTGCAATAGCTAGTTTGCTATTGGCTATTGCAAAGTGAAATAGCCAATAGGAATCTAGCTATGCATTCCTATGGTGTGTTTTTTTGTTTTTTATTCTGATGGCAGCAGAACCGCCCGGCCAATAGAAAACAGTGGTTTCAATTTTATTTTTTCTACTGTTTTTCTATTATGCTTGGTACCATAGAGGTTCGGAGCAGAATAGCCAAGCCAAATGCCGGAGGTTCGCCTGCCGGAGGTTCGGCTCAGCCGATCCAGAAGTTGTATCGGCTGAGCCGAACTCCTTCTGCACTTCGGGTCGGCCGAACATGCTGATGTTTGGCCGACCCGAAGCCAGCGGCAGCAAGCCGATGTACGGCTGATTTTAGTCGGTGTACGGTTGAAATCAGCCGTACAAGCCTGAAGTGAATAGCCGAACAGCGTTCGGCTCACTTCACTTTGGGTCGGTTAGTCACTCGGCCGCCTACGGTAGCTTTGTGAATAGACCCCTATATCTTCTTTTTCATATTCGTTGCTTAGAATTGACAAATCAGTGATCATTGATTCTTAAGGCACTCATTCCTGCCCCATCCACACTGCATACATTTCGAGAACCTTGGATGTACTGCAATAGAGGGCTTAAATGCCTCATTTGCTTTGACTCCCAATACAGGAGAAGTGTATTGCTAGTGAATCGAGATGGGAGAATATAAATATGCCTTATAGAGTTTTCAGTGGCTATGTGAACATAGGCATCCATCCAGGATTCCAAACCATTACAGAACAGTCTTGGCTGATGTTTGTTCTCTACTAAGAAAGAGAAGATATTTGTTCAGTACAGAATCCTTTTAATTCACTCTAATGTTTTAGTTAATGTTCTAAATGTGCACACAGATGCAACAACTTTACTATTCAACTTCACAATACCTTTTCATTAGAACTGGAAATAAGGGGAAGAGTGATCAGCCATATCATGCTTTTAAAACATTATCCACAATTGATGTGTAAATGTAGCCTGCGGGAGGAATAACGTTCATTTTTTTAGGATTCATACACTTAGCCTCACCACCATGAATATAGTACACGTAGTATGAGTATAAAAAGGAAAAAACGACAAAATGTACAGTATCCTGCCAAACAGTGAAAAGCAGTGGTGTGTGTCTGAAGCTTTTGATCGTTTTGACATGCCGTCTTCTCTGAAGGCAACCTCTCCTTATAAATGTTTTCATCATATGCTCAGTTTGAATTGCTTAGGTTTGTGACAGATTGATTTTAAGTCTAAAATAGTCAAATAAATTGAAAACTAGTGTGCAATGTATATACATATAAATGGTACCATAATATAGTGAATATATAGGAGCATATTCATTGTGTCATTCACCAAAGACTCACAGGTGGTAATTATTTTTTGTAATTTAAAACATATGCAACCCGGAATATTTGTCTTCAGTGACTAATTGTTAAATGTCACATTCACTGCTTTATATAATATGTCTGTAATATTTTGTTTATTCATTGAATGAATGAATGAATTGAATATTAACGCATATAATTTCCAGCCTGCATACAGAGCTCTAAGCTTATTTTTATATGCTATCTGTCTGTTCTTAGCTGCTGTGTTGAAGAAAAATCCTACATAGCTCCGTAGGCCGCGTTTAAAAACTCCAGCTCAAACTACACAATTTAACAAGTCACAGATGAAACCACCCCCTCTTGCTTTGCTGATTTAGGGGTTTGTATGATGTTTCAAATAGAGGGAGACTCTGATGGCAATCAGCTTCTGCAAGAGCCATTTTCTTGGATGCCTTAAAGTAGACCTAAACTCAAACAGTGAAGATTTGCTCTGTTCTAGAGAACATCTAGAATTGTTATTTGGGCAATAGTAGAATCCTAAAAAATGTATCTTTTGAATTCTTAATTAAAAACACAATGCATTTCCTATGACTAGGCACTCATATATCTTGAGCCTCATAGCTGTATATCGGCACTGTGCCTATGACTGCGGGATTTGGTGATGTTACACTGTCCTACTTGCTGTAGAGAATTCCGTGGATCTGTGCTTTCTCAACCTCTCCTGCTGCTTCTTGATTATTAATAAGAGGGTCATCTCCGAGATGAGGAAGCAAATCTACTATTGGTCTCAAAGAATGTTTCTAACATGTTGGACAATTTTTTCACTACTGGACACTCTTGCAACTTATCCTATAATCAGCTTGGCTGTTGCAAACAGTGCTCCAATAATGTTTTTTGTTGTTGTTCAGGCCTTAGGGTTCCAATAGCTTCCAAAAACATTTGTGAATTGCTAGCTGGGGCAATACAGTGTCATATAAAACCTTAACTAGAGACAAAAGCAGAGGAATGATAATGAAAGGGCCTGCTAAGCAAAGGCTAGCAGTCATTTAGCAAATGAGATCTGTTTCCATTCAGAAGGGAAAGCTTTAGTAGCCATAGAAACAGAGTAAAAAAAGCTAGAAAAAATGGTATTGAAATCATTTTTTAAAGCTATACACAGAAAAAAAGTTTTTCTTAACACCCACTAATGTTTACAGTATTTAAATCAGAATTCCTGTAGGCTAATTTATATGCCTTAGTCTTCTTTGTACAACTTGTCTAACTAAGTAATTGTATTATATCCTGTGAGTTGTGTTGTGCATGAGCTAGGAGGGTGTATTGATGTATTTATTTAGTTATTTTTAAACATGACTAAACAGAGTGCTTAGAACCACATCACATCAGTCCCTGCCCCCTACTGGGGCTCTTATGCTTATCTTCTGTCACCCTCATACATTTGCAAGTGATAATTTGGGAGGATGCTTATTAACCTACCACTGTTTTTTATTGTAACTTAAAATGTATGTAGAGCCAAAACTTTTTTCTTGTGTAGATTTGGAAAGAGTAGGGATGGGTTAAAACCCCTGCCAATTTATTTTTGGCTCTCTATTTACCATTGGGGAAATTTCCCTTCACTTCTTGTTGCAGATATACAACAGGAATTAGTAGAAAATCTCCCCAAGTAAGAGAAATTCTCCTCTTAGACAGTTGTTACCTTTGAAGGACTCCCCTTCACCTATTGTTCTGACAGCTCTAAAATTTGGGATTTCCCCTCCTTGTTTCTTGGTGACAATGGTTACCAATACAAATAGAGGGGTCAATCTATTAGGGAGGGATGGCTTACCTGGATTGCCCCATGGTTAATCAAATGTTATAACTATTGACCCCCATTGATTACTGGAAAAGTGGGGTTAACTTGCACAGTGTGTAATTCAAGTACTGTGATCCCACCTTCCAGTGTGGGTGCTTAGCACAGCGGTGCACTGAAATGTCCACTGTGCGTTGAAATGTTGAAAGATTCATGTAATAAAAATGTCCGTCATCAATGTTCCCCCCACTCCCAGCTGAGGGTGCTTTCTCAAAAAAAAAAAAAACACTTCAGACTGGAAATTAATTCTGTAGCATTTGACATACCCCATGAGGGAAGACTTGATGTTAATAATTTACATGAAAACACTTTGGAAAGAAACTGACAATTTAAATTGACTTGTCTGCATGTTCCTGGTCTAAAAAAGGTGTACTTCGATTGTTATACTGAGGCGCCTGCTTTTTCACTTGTTATGTGACACAAGTATTTGTGTTTGTGTTAGACATGTGCACCGGGCAAAACATTTGTTTAATTTCATTTTGATTTGGATTTTGCGTTATTTCGTTTTTTGGGATTCAGATCCGAAATTTGTTAGTGGTAGTAATAATCAGAGAGAGCTGAATAATCAGCAGAGGTGTCACAATACTTTTCATATGACACCTCTGCTCACAGACACGAATAGCATTCGGGAGCTCACGAATGCTATGTGGTATACTATTTGACAGTGATGTCACAGCTCACTCCGCCCATCTGTTTACTTTCGGCAGGAGATGTCATTGTGCAGCGAGTTTTTGTCGGGTTCGTACGGTCGTCGTGCGACGGGACTTTTTTTATTCGGGTTGGCGGGCATCGTGCATCGTGATTGACGCTCGATTACATCGATGGAGCCATTTTTTTTTAATTAAAGGAATAGTCAAAAATGTACTCTTTGGTTTTTTTTTCAATTAAAGGATTTTTTTCTACCCCTTACTCATTCACAAGGGAGGGGGTGGCATCTGGGTGCCCCCTTCATTAAAGGGGTAACCGATGCAAAAAAAACCTTGCTTGCAGACCCCCACAACTACCTGGTCAGGGTTGTGGGGAAGAGGCCCTTGTCCCCATCAGATCAAGGGTCTGGTAGGAAGTTTATGGGGGACCCCATTGCTTGTTTCCCATTTTGGGGGGGCTGGGGTTCCCCCTTAAAACTCCTACCATACCTAAAGGGCCTGGTATGGATTTTGGGGGGAACCCCATGCACTTTTTTTTTTTACTTGGGGGGGTCCCTCCTAACATTCCTACTAGACCTAAAGGGTCTGGTATGAATTGGGGGGCAAACTCTTCTGCAGACTGTAAAACAAAGTTGTTTCTTTCTCTAATGTCACTTTGCTGCAACGAAAAATTTGTCCACAGACGTTACAGACTACCGTTAACGAATTTCGGAATCGGAAATCCTGATTAGTTTGCATTCGTCATTTCTGTCATTCGGAGATTTGGATACATCCGAATCTCCGAATTTCCGAAAATTCATCCAAATAACGAATCTTTCTGAAAAGAATCACACATGTCTAGTTTGTGTACACATCCGTGTGTGTTTTTTATGATCTATTTGGACTGCTATGTTCACTACTAGCTTCTACTGGTGTTGCCCCTACCTCAAAACAAGAAAATTGTACAAATGGCATCACTTTCCTGTTGCTGCAAACTGAACACTACTGCTTCGGCATGAGTAAACCATTTTCCTCCTTCATCCCTGATGTATCTATTAATATATCTCAAACCTTGTCTCACCACTCTTCCAAAGACCTCCTGCTTTCTAGCTCCCTTGTCAACTCCTCCCATGCTCGCCTCCAGGACTTCTCTAGAGTCTCTTCCATCCTCTGGAACTCCTCATCCCAACCTGTCCATCTATCTCCTACTCTGACTGCCTTTAGGCGATCCCTAAAGACTCATCTCTTCAGGGAAGCCTATCCCTCCTCAACCTAACTACTGAACTATCATGTTCTCAAACAATTCATCCCCACACAACTACCTCCTTATGTATCACTTGCCCCTCCCTTTCAGATTGTAAGCCCTGAGGGGAAGGGACCTCCTTACCATCTTGTCTTGAATTATATTGTAATGTCTTCCGTATATTGTAAAGCGCTGTGCAAACTGTTGGCGCTATATAAATCCTGAATAGTAATAATAATATAGCCACAAAAAATAAATTGGTCACATAAACAATAAAAGATTTTAAAGGACCCTGCCCATTAGCGAATCATACTTCTTTCACCTATTCTTTGCACAGGCATGTAAAGGTATAGGGCGCAGGTTGTAGGGTAATGAATAAGGAGGTCTTTGCCCTTTCTACTGCCCCAAATAATATTTAAATCCCTACAAAACCTCATATTGTCAAATTTGCAGTAGATTTTTTCCATCCTCAAATGTAATGAGACATGAATTTACACAAATCCCTTGAAGATCTAATTATACATGTTTCACTCAGTTTTTGCTTATTACACTGCCTACAGGTTGATTTTTGTTTCAGGACAAAACATTAGGCATGTGCTACAAAGAATGGATACTGAATTCATCTGGCTCCTTTGTGAAGTCTCTGGCAATCAGGAGGTCAGAAGCATGTATCTGGAGTCCACAAGGACTTCACCCTGAGGTCAGAGGTCAAATGCTTCAACCTAACTATTAAGAAAACGGTTATAAACAAAAGTACATATTAAATGCAATTAACTTATCAGATCCACCAGCAACGTGAGACTTAACATGCAGCATAGATTAGGAAGAAAGAGAACCTCAATCATAGAGGCTTTACAATTCAAAGCAAGGTAAAACGACCCTTCACTCTGAAGAACAAAAAAGTGTTTTGTGCTGTTTATATCCACGCATTTCACACACTGTAATATTAGGTATTGCTCATTCAGACAATTCTTGGAATATGTCCATATTTTTTCTTTCATAATCCATCTATTGAAGAATATGTGTTGCTCATTTTTAAAATATATCTAAAGCCAAAACATTTGTTCTCCCTATTTGTCCTGCTGACCATTGTCACTGGAACAGAAAGTAAGGGAAAATCAAACATTTTCAGTTACTGGAACAGGAATAGAGTGGAAATCATCCAAAGGTGACAACAATTATAACAGTCTAAGGGGACATTCCCCTTACTTTGTAGAGATTTCTCCTACTTCCTGTAGTATCTACAGGGCATGAAGTCAAGAAAAGTCTCTCAAATGGGACACAGATGGCAAGAAAAAAAACTGACACTGGTAGTATCCATTCCCTACTCACAATGTGCTGCACATACGCTGTGTCTGGCTATAGAATATAATGTTTTATAACACTATGGCTAGGTCTATCCTCAGACTGGAATATGTGCAGCATTGTATCTAGATTGCCAGAGGAGACAAATCACATGTCAACCTCTGCAAGGTGAGCAGTGATATCTGCCTTACAGACACTAAAGATGTAAAAATACATTAAAACTCCATTGTTAGAAGCTGGGGATAACGATAAAAATGCCATTTTTATTTTTATTACAGTTATCCTTTACAGTTGCCTGTTCCCAGCAACAAGCCTACCCTCAATTCTTAGCCTTACCCTTACATTCAATAGTGATTTTTACTGTGCGGGCACTGATACAACCTCTCTTTATAAAGTCTCCAGGCCGAGCATGGCTTTTACTGCACTTGCTTGGAAAAAATGTAATGTATTACTTTGGATCGGCCTTGCACCATTTGGACATTTAATAGATGGCTTCTCCATGGAAATTAAGAAGTGGGCCTAGGCACGCAAGCTGCAGAATATCTATTGTAAGTGTTATATTATTCACAATTTCCTTATACTGTTTAAAGGATAGGCTCACATGAGTCTAGATATGTTTTAATAATATGTATACATATATTACACCATTTTCATTAAGTATTTATTCATATAATAATATTTTGTAATAATATTATTATATTATATAATACATGTTGAATAACTATGAATTTAAGTTACTCCCATAAAAATAAAGTTTACGTGGACATTAAGCTTACCTAGAATTAATTTTGTTACATAATGCTTTTACATGTTTACAAGCTTGCTGCACAATTTTTTCCTGATCCCAAGTAATATACAATTTTTTAGGTTCTCTTTCTAATGATTTCTTGTAAGTCAGGCAGTCCCACAGACATACCAACTGAACAGCTGCAGGTAAAGCTAGCCATACATGGCTCAAATCTGAGCCATGGCTGGCCGTTTCTGCACTACCCAGCTCAACAAACTTTGATTAGCAGCAGGGTGTAAAAATATTGGGCGAACAGTGACTGTTCAATTAGATGTAGTTGTCATCCACACTGTTTAGCGTGGATTGGGGAATCAAGTGATTTCTCCCACAAGAATGAGTGAAATCTAGCCAGGTATGCAGCTTAGGTCAGCTATGGTGCAAGTTATTTTCTTGATTTACTAAAAAAAGTGATCTTCGCTCTTGGTGGAGAGACCTTTGGTTCATATCAAGTATCAAATCAGGTGTAGAGGAATGTTTTAAAAAGTGGGCTTCTCCTGCACATATATAAACTGTTGGTACAAATACAGGCTCACTTAACCAAGGGGCATATTTCTAAAGTGGATAATTTACATCTTATTTCCTGCCATGATCCTGTTAGATCTTTTACAGTACTTTCAACGTGCATTCACTGAAACCACTCACATTACTGGAACCATGTTGAATTTGCCATCTAGCAGTGCCATAAATTATATAGCCATGAGCCATACCTGTTATCTATATATCTATATATCTATATATAAAAGCACTGGCCTTTGTGTTACTATGTGACAAGATGACAATCAGTCTTACAGGGCAAGTGTTAAATAGACAGGTAATAAAACCTTAACAGATAAATACATGAGGAGGAAGGAAGAGATACACTTGCATCTGGTATATGTCAGAGAAAATCTAATTAGGTTGTGGTGTTAAAGGTTATGTAGGAGTAGTGAAGAGGGAATGAAAGCAAATCAAAGAGTACACGGATACAGATACTGCAGCATTATACACTGACAAGCTACAGAGCCACATATAGTACAAAAATGTAAGGTGGCTGAACTATCATGAGATATGATACAATTCATTCTTTATTATGGCAAAGGAAAGCTACAATATGGTGGCATGATTGATTTTGCTTTGAAAACAAACTTTGTAAAGGTTTGTATGCAGGCAGGTGTGTAGAAGGCATTGTAGCATATAGCAACTGATGATCAGACACTGGCTTTCATTTTGTTACTGGTACTTGAAAGAAAACCAATTGTTAAACCTGCAAAAATGATCTAGACACATCATTCTCTGTCTATCATTTCTAACACCTTGCTTGTTTTTGAAAGTAAATGGTTAGAAAAATAGAAGTACAAAATCAGGTGGAAAATAATAGGGAAGAAGATTAAAAGGAGTTAAACCAAAAACAAAAATGTTATATGTTGCAGCTTTTCAGTCCAGTGTTTCATCTGGTGATTTGGTCAGTAACACACTACCTGTCTTAGGGTGGCTCCACTCTATGAAGAAGCAAAGGAGCTACCCTTGGATTGCAGCATTGTCACCGTGTGGAGAGGGCAGTGTTTGATGAACTAGAAAAATTGACATGGACTTGACTAACAAATTAAATCTGAACTTCAGCTAACACTTTTTAAACAGTTACAGTGTTTTCCTTTGGGATACATTTTTTACATAAATGAATAAAAGCCGACCATTAGAAGCACAAATATCAGTGTTAAATGGTTTGTCTTAACCCTCTATGTGACACTTTTCCTGGCCAGCTTTACCTGGAAGGTGAAAAAATAACAACAGACTTGCTGGTCAAATTACCAGGTAAAAAAAGCCTAAAAAAGAAAACTAAAGTAGCCACCACATTTAATAAGCTAGACTGTGGGTAGCCTAGTAATACTATGGTAAGGAAACGTAAGCTCCTCTACAAACAGGAAATGATTCTATGTACTGTGTATTATGTTAATACTATATAAATAGGGACGTAAATACAAACAACGTGTCATGCAGCCAGTCCTCATAAAGAAAAATAAATGAAATGCCAATGCCAATGCAATGAGGCCACAGTTTATGTTACTCCAGGTGGTGAAAGAATGGAAGATTGCCCATAGAAATCAAGAGAGAAGATATCTGTAGCATCAGTTCAGTTCAGCTCAGCAGTCTACATGCAAATTAAAATGAAGTCATAAAAGCACGCAAGCTCAGGTGTAACAAGCATTCAGGTCAATACACTTTCCATATAATAGGCTCTTGCATTCATGCCTACTAGATTTTGCAGTACAAAAAATAAATATACCATTCCTTTGTATTCCAGAGCACCTCTTTTGTATATATTGCAGACCTTAGGTGCACAAAGATTTGTTTACATTCTTCACATCTGATCCCTGTGGAATGTTACTGCACATACATGGCCAATAGGGAGACAGAAGCGCTGTGCAGGAAATAAGCAAAACTGTGGCTCAATGTAGGTTGCAGCTGTCATATTAAGGTATGTGAGTCTATAATACTGTATATGATATAAATTATAACACGCTCAGGAGGACAAATGGAAAGTCTGTACCACTTTGTTCAAAAGTACCAAAGAATTCTACTGAACCCACGTCCACATGTGAAGCTGCCTGAAACTTCTGTCCATGTGATAGATGATGTCCTAATCTGTGTAGCTGAGCTGTTATTGGTAGGTGTTTTAGCTCTGATTGGTTCTTTTTTTAATTAATTTTTTTACAGAGGGGTTTCTTAAATAAACCTTGAAATAGAAAAAAAAAAGATTACTTTTGTTCTAAAAAAAAATACAAGTCCTCATTAACTCATTGTTATCCCTAATTATTATCTTTGTTACATTTACAGTTATACTGTAGCTTCCCCTTCCTCAAGCTCCACGGCCAGTCTACTCTTAAGCTGGCCGTACACTGTTCTATGTTTTTCCTTTAAGCCACAGGCTAAAAAAAAAAAAAAGAACAGATTCCTCCATCACCACTTACATGCATTGATCCAGGAGTCTCCTACTGTTTCCTTTGTATTCTGTCAGTGACCGCTGACCACTGTTAGAATAGCAGCCAATCAGCTGTTCATTTAAAGATTTTCAGATTTTCCAACCAGCTCCTTCAGTCAGCCAATATAGCGATGCCAGTCAGAAGGGTGCTGACAGTTGCACCCACTGTGCAAATTTCGGTCAGTTCTTAAAGAATTGGTCGGAATTCACATAATGTGTGACCAGCTTTATACTTCTGAGCCGGTCCGGAGCACACATGTAGCTTCGAACCTTCCAGGGGATTGAATGGAGACTACATTCTCTTGCCACCTTTTTGTGGAAAATGTGTTTTTTTTTTAAACATTTTGTACTGTTGTAGACGTTTGTGTTTCCATTAATTTTATTTGCAAGTGCTACCTCTGCACCTCTCCAATTGAGGGTTTATTTAAGGGTTAAGTTGAGTCTTAAAGGTTACTTGTGCTTTGCCCATGTGTATCAAAGCAACAGACTTTCATGAGGACCATGAACATATGAGAGACACATATATTTTGCTTTTTTTTTGTTAAATTCTGGGGCTTATCATCTATGTTCAGCTCCCATACCTCTGCCAATATTGCTGGGTACCACCCAACTGCCCTATTGATAACTGGCTCTGCCTTTCTAGAACCAGAGCCAGCTGTGCCCACCCCTTGTCCCTCCAATGAGCCATGGAGAAACAGAGAGAGGGGAGTCGGGAATCCCCACGAGAAGCAGTGACTGACAGTCACTACTCTCTGCATGGAGAAGCTGTGAGCTGAGTGATCAGCGGTTTGCGACCGTTCAGTTCTCGAGCTGTGGTGCCAGCTGCAGTCTCACACTCCGGCTCAGACTATTGGGAACAGTATATTTTACTCTCCCAATAGTTCCCCTTTAATCAGTGCTGCCTACATGAATATGAACTTTTTTATATTTGAAAATTAATTAATTAAATGTGTTCCAGCATTCAATGTGCAATATTTTTTTTCATTGTGGGGTTCAAAGTATATTGTGTTATAGACACATGAGTGACAAAGCTTGCTAATGACCACACTTCACCTGCAGGTGTAAAATATGACACCTGCAGGCAATAGAAACACTACAGTTCATATACAATCTAGCTAAAGAATCTGCTCATAACTCTCTGTGGGTAGAGCTGGAGGATTACACCGCATTACCATGTTCTTTGACATGCACTGAGCAGGAGCACAATCAAGATAAGGCTTAAAATGACAGAATCATCCATTATGTGCCATTTCCTCCTTCAAATCCCCTTAAATATAACAGAGAAAGGTAAAGCGAGTGAAATAAAACAACATGCAGGAAGCAACTTGCAATAAATTTGTTTATGGTCTAAGTGTTATTAATAGTGGCAATCTGAACAAGTTTTTATGGAAAAGCTTTGTTCACCAAAGCGCCTCCTTTGTTTGCTAGCTTGGTGGGAACCCCTGCAGGATGCTCATAAATGGACAAATTTACAATGTGGACTGTGTAAAGGGCCTGCAGCACTTTTTACATCCACACTGTCTTTGTGATTGTGTACCACCTGTGATGCTAGAGGGCTGGAGGTCAGAGCTAAGCAACTCCTTCAGCTTTTTATAACACAAAGCTGATCAATATGGTCTTATCTGAAGCTTGAGTCTAGCTTTACCTCTTCTAATCTTTTTTTTATAGAGATGTTATTTTTAGACATTCGTGCTCTTTGCCTCTGAGATAATGACTTGTAGGCCTCTTTGTAAGCAGTATACCATCAAAATCAGTGAATTGTGCAGAACACAGTTATACAGCCACACACATAAGACCAGAATCACTTAGGGCTATGACTACATTTGACTTCATTCACTGCCAATTACCTTGGTTTCTCATGCGTTTATGACAATTACCTGCCACAGATGCAGAGAACAAATGCCATTTTGCAAATTTGCCATTTGCAAAAGAGCATTTTAGACTAAAATCCTGATTTGTAGAGCATCAAATGGGCAGTGATGAGTAAGGTTGGGTGATCAGAAAAGCAGAATAACATTGCAATTTCAGGTAAGTGTGACTATTTGCAATTATTCAGCAAAATAAGAAAAAGGTCAATGGGCATGTTACCTATTTCGTGCTGTAGAAAATATAGTGCATTTTTTAGTGTGGCACTGTTATAGTTTTCTTGCTGGTGTTTATGGTTTCAGTATATTTTACTGCCTTTTTGCTGCATTTTTTATGGGTCAATACAGCCCACAGCCTGCAGCCTGCAGCCTTAATATGAGCAAAAACAATAAAAGCAATTGCTAAGTTAAAACAAACTTTGGATTAAATTGGACCCCGCAGCTAAATAGTAAGGTCCACCTTTTTAGTGTGGCCGTGCTCCCACTTGCTTAGTTTTTCTTCTAAAACCTGTCGGGCAGAATAAAACATACATAATATACCTACCTTTCCCTAGGTTTCTGACCATGACACCTAGACGAGAGTGGCTCATTATCCTTCTGGTGAGATCCCTGGAAATGTTGAGTAGCCCAATTCTCATGAGAAAATAATCTTCTACTGTGCTGCAGCCACTTTTCCTGAGATTTGGAGTACCCAGTATTGCTGGGCATCCTATGGGCCAGATAGTGAAGTCACCAATTGCATTATAAAAGTTGGTGGAAAGGTAAGTACATTATCTAACTTTTTTCCTACACAGGTGTTTTCTGTGGGGGGTTTTTAAGTCTAATGTGGTGTTTTAGCAAAGGGGAGGGAGGTCACACTAAATAAGTGGACCTTGTTTGAAGTACAAGGTCTGTTTAATTGCATACTCCCACTGAAATCAATGAGCTACAAAAATTTGGGCAAATTCTCCTGATGCAACTGATGTGTCACTGCCCTAGGAGTAATCACTATGATCAATAAATCAATCCTGCAATCAATAAGCTAGCACAGAAATAAACCATATTCTAACCACAGCAAATATCAATGAAAAATACAGATGCTGGGCAAACGACAGCAGAAGAGACTTGATTATATGAACATACACACAGATCTGGCCGGTGAATGGACCTTTATAAACGTGTAAATGAGTATGCAAATATGCCCCATAGTGTGCTAGACCATTACATACCATTGTGTTAGACCATTGCATATCATTGTGCTAGACCTTTGCATTACAATGGCTCAAACTCATGTCGTAGGCTAATTTCTTTGACAGTACAAAAAGTACTTGATTAAGGCAATTACCGAGAGATATGATACATATCCAAATGATATGGGACATGACAGCAAAAAAAGTCGAAATCTCCCCAAAGTGAGGGGAAATCCTAATTTTAGCAACTGTTACTGTCTGTGGTTTGAGCTCTTCCTTTACCTTCCATTCAAGTAATAACTGCAAAATGTTGTGTTACCTTTTTGTCCTGCTGACAATGGTGGCTGTAGTTTCACTTTAACCTCCAAACCCTAACCTTTACATTTTTAACCCTAATCTAACAATAGACACATTCTTGTTTTTAGTATAAGTATCTTCTTATAATGCACCTAAAGCATTGGGACCAAAAGCTACACGCAACACATCAAGTGCTGAAAACTACCGATCTAAAGACTAGCAGGGTTATTCACAAAAGAGTGAAGAGTTTGGAGAAGGCAGGAGAAGTGAACAATCTAGGACAACATAGCTGAACTGCAAAGTGAGCTGAATTGCAGAATTTTTCCAAATCAGCTATGTTGTCCTAGATTGTTCACTTTTCCTGCCTTCTCCAAACTCTTCACCCTTTTGTGAATAACCCTGTAGGTCACTCATTCCATCTAGTAAGAGCAGCTATATTAGATTTAGATAAACTAACACCTTACATGCTGTAAATATTATTTGTTATAGCAGTCTATGTTTTTTTTCTATTCCAGTGTTATATTTGCTATGATGTGAAAATACAAATAGAATTTCATTAGCAAAAAATAAAAAAATAACTACAAAATGCAGTAGCATAGTTTAACGTAATATTAAACCTTTGGTGTTCCTTTCCCTTTTCTTGTTTATGAGGGCCAGACTTACTTTAAAACACTTTTTTTTATATTCTTTACATTTTTTTATTCCCTCTTTCTCTACTGGTATCCAAACCGATAGCCCCAACCCCCATGTACGGCTGCCTCCACCAGTTAGCCGGCTTCTGAGGAGGCACCCTTGCGTGCATGCTCACGGCTGTGCCTGCACCCACCTGTGTGCGTCTATATACACACACAGCGTGCGGCCAGCCTTGCCCCCACTCTTGCAGTTACAGTTTGACTGACGACAGAAGGAGCCTATGGCTCCTCTGCTCTCAGTACCTCCCCCCCCCC
>NW_017306770.1:1035720-1072432 GCF_000935625.1 Nanorana parkeri | reverse complement strand
GAATACAAGTGACCAGAGGTAAGTGTGGGGGGACGGGGGTTTTAGAAAAGTAATGGGTGTTTTTTACCTTAATGCAGAGAATGCATTAAGTTAAAACACCCAGCCTTTACTACAGTACTTTAAATTCTGCATGCATAAATAAGTTAAAAGGAACCTTGTGCTGTAACCTTTGAAAACAATAGACTGTAAATAAAACCATAACTGATTTTCTAAACAATTAACGTCTGATTTATGTACAATGTTTAGATTGAACTGCCACCCAGCAGAAAATGAAGCTGACTACTCAGGTAGAGTAATGCCATAATATTTAGCAACACATATTCCACTCTCTACTCTGCATAGAAATGAACAGCACACTCATTTAATTGGCTCAGTCACTGTGTTATATAGTTCCTTCTGATTGCACACCATACAAACTAGTTTTCAATAAAATGAAACATAAAGTAGAGATATTTTTCTCTATGCTAATGAGAAAAGCTGATCAGCAAAACTGCAGTGTTTTATTGTGTTATTAATTTTGCAATCATTAATTCATTTTTTACACTGTTAATTTAAGTCGTGGTTAGCTGGAGAAAAACAGTAAAGAAAAAACATCTCATCAAGATGAAATAAGAGCAATCATGCAACTGCTGCATATTAATGTGTTTCAATTCAAACTGAATTAGAATTTTGCATTGCTAGGCAATAAAAAGAATCAGGTTTTAACTGGAATACCTTCAATAGCTTTTTCTTCACATTAACTGTACATCTGAAGCCATAGTTGGCTGCATTTTCAAACTATTTCCAGGGCTGAAATTGGTCAATTATTGACCAAATATGGCAATAGTGGCTAAAAAAAAAGTTATTAGACTGGCCTACCAAAATTATGGACCTAGGGGTGAACTTTAGTGATATTTGCCTGTATATGCCATTTCTATCCCACCCAAATAATGTAGCGGTACGGGGCCACGCTGCTTCTGAAAATGTTCATATCAGTTTGAAGGCCTTGAAAATCAAACAGGATTTCTGTACTTACTGTAAATCTATTTCTTAGGTTTATTAAGGGCACAGGATAAATTTAATCTGAGACAATTCCATTATACTGCTGCCAACAGGAGAATGTGGACGCTGACAAACAAAAAGCCTTTGGCCATTCAGGTATAACCCCTCCCACTATTAGCACGCTTCAGTTTTGTAGAAAAGTGGTGCATAGAAGAACATCACAAACAGAGAGGGGTGTGTCCATTACCAGGCATTTTATAAGTGGACAAGGTGGAGAGGAGTGGAAGTATAGTGTGTCCACTGCAAAACAGAGATAGTGTTGATGTACTGGAATGATAGCAACATGCAAGTATGTATGTTTTATGTCCACCAAAGCTAGAAAGTCTCCCTGGTGGAGGCAAACTAAGACACATTTAGTGGATTCCATGTGGATATTTTGGACTGGAATGAAGACATTAAAGGCCTAAATTCCAAGATTGGTGAAAATGCCTCCTTTTGGTTTTGGAACAGTAAAAAGGTTGAAGTAAAGCCCCTTAAATCCTTCCTCCATTGGAACAATTACAATAACTCCTTGGTTCAAAAGGTCTGCAAGAGCAGACAGGAGGTCTGCTAACCTTTGCTGAGACATGGGTAGGTTGGATAACATGAAACAGAACTCCAGCTTTCGAGATCAGGTATCCACAATGGCCAACATGCATATCACTTAGGAAAGTAGAGGCATCCTTTGAAACCCAACATAACGTATCTGCAGGCTTGGAAGATTTAGAGGACCAAGCCCAGTGCCCAAAGGACACATTACAGACAGGCCCTGCAATCTTTAATCCAGTTGAGTTTGGGTACAGCCTCCAAGGCATCACTGATCATTGTATAAATAAGAAAGTTCAGCAGCATGCAGAAGAAAAAAAATCTTGAAAAAAATAAAATAAGAAATTTAAATGGCAAGTAAAAAAGGAGGTAATCTACTCTCAGTAGAAAAAAGTCCATCCTCCTAGGATACTAGCAAATAACCAGCATGCTCAGAGTGGGACGGTTCATACCTGGCTGGTGAGCTGCTTCTTTGTTTGCCAGTGTCCAAATCCTCTTATAGGCAGCACTATAACGAAATTGCCTAATTTGAACTGTTTTTACTATATATTCAATATTTTTATACTTTTTCATGCACATTGAAGTTTAATGTCAGCTGCAGTTTCATTTTGTCTGTTGCAGTTTTGTATTTTTTTCAATGATAAGGCCAGCCCTTATTATAACAAACAATTGGCAAATATCCTAAACTTTTTTTCAGTGAGAGACATTTATTAACTTTGCTGCATAATAAGGACTTGTTTACACCATAAACAGTGTGTTCCAGAGCGGTCAGCTGCTGGAACACACTGCATTGCATCCCAGCTGGCTTCCTGCGTTCAGGGGTGGGAGGGGGCATGGTGGTGCATTGAAGTCAATGGCACTGCAGCCCCGGCCCTCGCCCGCAGTGCAATCGCCCACACCAGAACGCGTGGCACATCAGTGCCTGCGTTCCGGTACAGTGCAATTTGCAAAAATAGTGCTTGCAGCATTTTTTCAGATCGCACTGGACCGGAAAGCAGGCACCAATGTGCCACACGTTCTGGTGCGGGCAATTGCACTGCGGGCAAGGGGCGTAGCTGCAGTGCCATTAACTTCAATGCACCACCACGCCTCCTCCAACCCCTGAACGCAGTAAGCCACCCGGGATGGAATACAGTGCTTCAACCAGCTGATCGCTCTGGAATGCATTGTTTATGGTGTGAACAAGCCCTTAAACAGGAGCAACCTACCCATGATATAAGACAAATTAGGAGAATGATTTATTCATAATTGAAGCTTGACTGATTGAACATGTTGTACATGTGCATATTGTCGTAATGATAAATATGGTGAATATGTTTGAAAACTTTACGCAGTCCAGGTATAGGGTGCCAAACAGACAAAAACTGTTACTACTTTGCTAAACAAAAAGGCCATCTATTGGAAATGGCTTCAGTGTATGTGTTTAATTTATTGCTGAATACTAAGTGAACAATCTAGGACAACATAGCTGAACTGCAAAGTGAGCTGAATTGCAGAATTTTTCCAAATCAGCTATGTTGTCCTAGATTGTTCACTTTTCCTGCCTTCTCCAAACTCTTCACCCTTTTGTGAATAACCCTGTAGGTCACTCATTCCATCTAGTAAGAGCAGCTATATTAGATTTAGATAAACTAACACCTTACATGCTGTAAATATTATTTGTTATAGCAGTCTATGTTTTTTTTCTATTCCAGTGTTATATTTGCTATGATGTGAAAATACAAATAGAATTTCATTAGCAAAAAATAAAAAAATAACTACAAAATGCAGTAGCATAGTTTAACGTAATATTAAACCTTTGGTGTTCCTTTCCCTTTTCTTGTTTATGAGGGCCAGACTTACTTTAAAACACTTTTTTTTATATTCTTTACATTTTTTTATTCCCTCTTTCTCTACTGGTATCCAAACCGATAGCCCCAACCCCCATGTACGGCTGCCTCCACCAGTTAGCCGGCTTCTGAGGAGGCACCCTTGCGTGCATGCTCACGGCTGTGCCTGCACCCACCTGTGTGCGTCTATATACACACACAGCGTGCGGCCAGCCTTGCCCCCACTCTTGCAGTTACAGTTTGACTGACGACAGAAGGAGCCTATGGCTCCTCTGCTCTCAGTACCTTCCCCCCCCCCAACCAAATCAGCTATTTTGGCCTAGAATGTTCACTTCTTCAAACTCTTCACCCTTTTGTGAATAGCCCTGTTAGTGTTCCATGTCAATTAAAGTGGACCTTACACTAAAATGCAAGGTCTTCATATGAGGCTGCCCCACCTCCTGTTGACAAAACACTGCATTACATCAATTTAAAAAAAACATGTAGAAAGAAAATGCATTAAAAATACTCCGCATATTCCTGGGTTACAGCTGCTTCCTACTTCCTGACACTGATGTCAATGGCCCTCAGAGAGGGATCTTTGGAAAGCTCAGGATGCCAATTCTCCTAAAAGGATGCTAGTGTAATGTGGAGGAGTGTATTCTTGTGAGATTTGGGTTCCTAAAATTTCTCAGGATCCCACTGACCTTAAGGTAGGTATGGAGACAATACTGAGAAAATCAGGTGCAAATCCAGCTGCCTTTCATACAGCAAGAGATTTGAGATGGTATTCACAACCCTCGTGCCTGAAGTCCAGGACAACTCCCTAAAACAATTTTATTGTACTTACAGTTTTTTCTGGTTACTTAAAACACATGAATGCCTATAAAGTGTTGGAGAGAATGTTAGATACTGGTGCAATGTCACTAAAGCAGAAAGAATTTATGAATCAACCTGCAGCTTTCTAAGAAAATCTATCTCATAGAGTGTGTCACTGCTCCTATTTTGCGCTGTCTTGCTGTGCGTCAAAGTTGAATAATCGACCCAGTGATTGTGCAGTTGTCAGAATATGAATTGAATCATGAACGTGCTTTATTTTTGTAGCATTTAGAAACAGTTGCATTTCTGTCCCTCTGTAACCTTTTGACCTATGTCCTAATGACACTGGTCACTCAAGAGCAAAAGTTCAGCTCCAGGTTAAGTCTGTGTGTGTTTGCATTGAGGAGGGGCACTGTCTGTTCTTACTTCCTCTTGTTAGATCCACACAATGCAGTTACTCTCTAAAATTCAGTGTTGACCCCTGCTGTGTAAACTCCCTCCCCTCCTAAAGCATGAAGGAGGACCTGTGCCCTTGCCTTCACTCAACGCAATCTTTTGTTGTCTTAGCATCTGAATAACGTAACTAAGCCCTTCTGACTACAGCAAACCCTTACTGGATAATGTACAATGTTTCAGTAACAGCTTTGCTTTTTTCATAAATTAATATTTTGCAATGTAATCAATGTAATGTAATCAGTTTTCTGTACACTTCCCTATTATTATTACAGTTGTGATATGATGGTTATCCATACTTCGCCTATTTTTGTTAGCCATGGAATCAATATGTGCATCATGTGCAATATATGGTGTAGTAATGTAAGCAAAATATAAAAAAGAAAAAGATCAAAGTTTATCTAAACCCAAATACTAAAACCAAATATGTTCTTGCGCATGTGCTAGCAAAGTCAAATCCTATGTTTATTAGTTAAATTGTTCCTGGTGACCCTTTCATCAAGGTGTATTCACAGACACCTTCTCACCTAAGGTGAGAAAGCTTAATCAGTTCAGCTGCCACCCTTTCCTGTGTCCACTCAAGTCTCGATTTGGACTGTGTACAGCTGTGCCAACGTATAGTGCGCAGCGCATTCTGCCATAAGCTGGCCATACACTGAAAAAAAAAATTTTTCAGAACTTTCACTCAATTTTTTAATTGTTAATGGGGTCAAAGTTACAATTGTTTTCTACAACAATGACAAAAAAAAAATTAAGAGGAGCAGAATGGAATTTTTTTCCAGAACAATTCTAATGGTGAGTGTTAGAACATTAGTTTCAAAATCCTTTAGCTACAAAATTGAATCCTAACATCAAACAAAATTTCAAGCCACATTCATCAAGTTTCTGCTGGCATTATCGAATGTCCTGGCAGATTGTTCGTATGAATGTTCATACAAAAATCCCCCAGTGCAAGGCCAGCCATTGTCTGTGCATAAAACTGTGACATTCAGCTGCCACTGGAGCACTCACATGTCCACAGGAAGTTTATACAAGTAATCTACAGAATGTACAGGGAGAGAAAACATGTAGGACAAATAGTGTATTTGATGCAATCCTGTTTTATTTACGTTTATGTTCTACAAAACTATTAAAAGTATTCTTTTGTGAGAGTTTAATTCTACTCAATAATGTAAGTCAAGCCAAAAGTGTTTTTTCCAGTTTTGGATAGAATGGGAAAGGACTAGAACTCCTTCGGGTTTCTACTGCTCTCTGGTTCTCTGTTAGAAAGATTTACTATTGCATCCTTTCCTGGTGACAATGATTTCACCAGACAGAAAGTGAGGGAACATCTGCAACAGGGACACTGTCAGAAATAAAAAACCTACCAGCACTTCTAGCCTTCACTACCTTTACAAAAGAAAATAATTTTTATATTTGTTGGTGTTGCTGCTGAATAGTTCCCCTTACTTCCTGTCTTAGAAATCAGTGTCTCCAAAACTAAGAAGAAAAAAAAAGGTTTTAACCGGACATTATGTTCGCTTTGTGAAAAAGATAAATGTGTCCACTTCAATCAAGTGTTATTTTTTTTATTGTACATGACTGAATATTCAAAGTGATCTCAGCTTCACTTTATTTACTAAGCCAAAGGTGCCCATACACTGCACGATTATCGTACGAGAATCGCGGGAAATCCCGCGATCGTACGATAATCGTGCAGTGTATGGAAGGCCATGTTGGAAAACCAGCCGAGAATCGTACGATTTTCGGCTGGTTTTCCAACATGCGCGAAATACAAAAGTCGTGCCGAACATGCCGGTGTGCGTACGTGTACACTGCCCGTTCAGCATTGCAGTCATCGGAAGCCCGCCCCTCATGGGGGCGGGCTTGCGATGATCGCAAGTACGATCTGCCTGTCCAAGATGGGCAGATCGTACGTTTTTAGAATTACTTTACAACTCTCGCAAGACAAAGGTCTTGCAAGGGTTGTAAAGTGTATGGCCACCTTTAGAGCGCATACATTTCTCCAGAATGTCTCCCATCCTCTGGAATTCCCTACCCCAATCTGTCCACTTATCTCCTACGCTGTCCACTTTTAGGCGATCCTTAAAAACATCTCTTCCGGGAAGCCTATCCAACCTTAACATAACTACCCTTTTACTTCTTCCACTAACTCAATCTAAACAATTATTACCTTTTGTATCACTTGCCCCATCTACTACATTGTAAGCTTTTATGGGCAGGGCCCTCTTGACCCTATTGTACTGAAATTGTATTGTAACTGTACTGTCCCCCATTGAGTAAAGTGCTGCGCAAACTGTTGGCACTATATAAATCCTGTATAATAATGATATAGTAATAATAAGTAAACAGCCTCTACTTCATTGGTAAATCAGTCCCATCATGGGCTTGATGCATGAAAATTCGTTTTTATAGAAACTTTTATAGAAATCTTCACCTAGTGACAGAGGAAGTATAACTCACTATAATCACTAAGTAGTCAACCTGGCACATTCGTTTTTTAAGAATATTTCACCTGCAGGTATTTGCATAGTATCCATACCTGAATTCAATCACAGTTAGGAGCTATACAGATCATGATATGACCAAATGAATAGCCACTGAGTCAATGTAGTGTTGCCTAGTTTCTTAGGGCTCCTCATTTTCACTTTAATCATCACACACAATAGCATTTTTTTTTTAGTTACAAACTGCAGACAACATGTAGTGCTTATCACGCACTACAAAATGTGCACATTTTTACATATATGGCATTTCATATTATTCAGATAAATCATGTTGCAATTTGTAGATCCTTCCTCTGGTGGCGATGTCCTGAGGCTGGGTGACACCTGGAGCGGTAACCGAGTGTCATCCCGCCGAGACGTCACTGCGCATGCGCGTGACGTCACCACGCTCGTGCGCGATGCTGTCACCACGCTCGTGCGCGATGCTGTCATCGGCACGCGCGGCAGTATTCTGATGCCTGCCGGCGGCCATCTTGGTGCTGGATGCCGGCAGAGAGAGGAGGGGACAGTCACCCGGCGGGATAAGGTATGCCGCCGGGTCCCCTCCTCTCTCCTGATACTGTCGGGCGTTCGGTCCATGACCGAGCGCCCGACTTTTCAGAGGGGGGTGACACCAAAATGACTGTGAGTCATTTTGGTGTCACCCCTCCAATGGTGTCACCAGGGTGCGGGCTGCACCCCCCGCACCCCCCTTGTGACGCCACTGAACATACCAATCCCAGAACAGTCTGTGTTTCTCAGGCTATTTGGGTGTTCTCCGTGGAGATAACAGGAACGTCCAATGCTGCTAGTGCTTGTTTTCCACCTAATGTGTACACAGTGTCTTGTCTAATCAGATCCTTCTAAAGATTGTGGGTATAAACTGCCAATGGACCTCTAGCCTGTGAACACTGCTAACAAAGCAATGTATGATTGCACTGTAAAACTGAACTGCATTAAGAGAGAGTTCAAATATGAATAGGATAGAAATCCTGGACTTTCCATACCTCCCAGCTTTCTGAGATGAGAATGAGGGACACCTGTATTTAGGCAATGGAAACAACCCTGCAATGCCTCCAGTTATAGTATAATAGGTATTATTAATAGGTATATACTTGCATAATTAACAATGTTTATGTCAAACTGGTTAGTTAAACCCAGAATAGTTTTTTTTTTTTTCCCCGTCATGACTGTATCTTATACTGGCTTTCTTATACAATCTCATGTTTAGTTTATTAATTTGTATTGAAATTATACTCTATCACGGCAGGGGCGTCCCGAGGCTGGGTGTCACCCCGCCGAGACGTCACTGCGCATGCGCGTGACGTCACTACGCACGTGTGCGATGATGTCATCGCGCACGCACGGCAGTATTCTGATACCTGCCGGCGGCCATCTTGGTGATGGACGCCGGCAGAGAGAGGAGGGGACAGTCAACAGGCGGGATAAGGTATGCCGCCGAGTCCCCTCCTCTCTCCTGATACTGTCGGGCGTTCGTTACATGACTGTGAACCATTTTGGTGTCACCCCTCCAATGGTGTTACCCGGGTGCGGGCCGCATCCCCCGCACCCCCCTTGTGACGCCACTGTATAACGGGAGGAGCTTGGAGCGGTGGTTACTTTACAACACACACAGGGACCATGGGGAACAAAAGTGGCCACCCTCAAGAAGGAAGGACAGTGTCAGCACCAACTCAGAGATGATTTGAGAATGTACACCCGAGTGATACACAAATAAGATACATTTTTGTTAATGGTTAAGGTACTTGAATACATTTATAAGATTTAACTTTGTAAGAGTGTAAGAGTGTGCCCAAGATGACTGTCTCACCTCCTATATGGCCCAACTTGATAAGCACTTTGAGTCCCCGGGAAGAAAAGTGCTAATAGAAATATTAATGAATAATAATTAATTTGTTACCTGCAGGTTCTCCAGCCTATGATAAGTCAGTGAATCTAGTATTTAGGTTAAAGTGAACCCTAGATTGTGTTTGCATAAAATATGCACATCCGTGCCACCCAAAAAAATAATAATTAGCATTGTGTTATCTGTTTGATAAGTGCAAAAAAAAATACGTGTTGGTCCTGCCAGGAATCTTGTGTGCTGATAATGGAAATGATTTGTATTTTTATAGCATTTTTGTAGCAGGGGACTCAAAACACTTAGCAGATGAGGCAGCCATCTTGAGTGTGCACAGTTGAGCCAATTAACCTACCAGTATTTCTTTGGAGTGTGGGAGGAAACCTGAGCAAGCACAGGGAGAACATGCAAACTCCATGCATGTCCCAGTCAAGATTCTAACCAAGGACACTAGTACTGCATAGCATATGTGCTAACCACTAAGCCACTGTGCTGCCCATAACCTCCAGTGATTTTTTTTGTGTGAACTAGAGAACACCTCTCCATATTATGGAGAAAAGGAAAGGGTTAGGATTTTTGTTGTCCTAAAGCATTTCCTGTCCTAGAAAGTGCGTTAGGATTATCGAACCTTTTCTGTTACTCTTTGACAGGAAGTGTTTTACTGGCAGAATCACCTGGTGAAAATAAAAGAAAAAGCCTGAACAAAAACTAAAGCATCCACAACATTTAAAGACTGGTTAGCAGCAATGTATTACATTTTTTGTTCTTTGGTTTAGATATGCTTTAATTATTTACTAAATCATCCCCACATGGCCTTGAAAAGTGGAAATACCAGCCCCTCCTGTAAACACAATAAACGACTGTGCAATATACCACAGGTGCACCCACTTAATGACCACCGGGTCACATTGTCCCTTTATTGTTTTATTATCAGTTTAAACCATTATCCTGAAGATGCAATTGTAATTATTTTTGTATTTGCAGGAAAAAAATGTACATTTAAACCAAAGGTTTGGACAGCTATACCAGTAATTACAATGCAAAGTACTGTACATCTGTTAAGAATTTGAAATGCAGATGTTGGATAATCACTGCTAAAATGGCTTTAGAGGAGTAATGGGGCTGTTTCCACTTCAAAGAATTATATATTTAAAATTAGGGAAAAGCTTTGATCATATGATAGTTAAAATGTATACAATTAATGTAATCTAAGAACAGAGAAATGGTTTACATTATTGCTTATATTAGTGCAGCATATACCAATATACTTGATATCCACAATGTATGGTCTTCAGGGCAGTGGATATGTTAGCCGAACTGTAATACTGTAATAGTCTAGAAGGTGGAAATTTTAAGTGTTATAGATGTCTCTTCTTAATTTCACAAAAAGCTTATTTTCTGGTGAAGCATCAACTTTGCTATGAATAGGCTTAATTGCTGCAGGTTTCCAACAGTCAGGCTTAGAGTTTAGTAATAATTCATTAAGAAATGAGATAATTGGTACTATACTTGCATATCTAAGAGTGAGCTGACAAAAATAATGAAATGTATTTAAAGTAGGCCTAAAATCTAAAAGCGAACATGCATAGTCCCATGAGTGATCACATAATTCAGCCAAAAATTCAACTTTTTCTGTAAAATAGATTGCAAAGATAATTATAAAATAAATGATTCCCCAGAGCTTCCTGAAGTTGCCTAGGTTTACTGTGCGCATATTGGGAGCCTGTTGTCAATTACATCTTCAGTTCTCTTCTCCTTGCTGTTCCTTTGTTTATTTGTCTGTTTGTTGGATCATATGCCTGTAGCATTTGTATGTCTTGTGATTTTACCTTCTTATCGCAGAAACCGAAGTGGAAGCATTCCACTATATGGCCAAATTTTAAATTTTTTGAGCTTCAGAGGGCAGAAAGGGTAAATTAGGTTTATTCAAATAAATCATAGGCTGATCAATAAAAAAAAAAAGCTAATAAGCTTTAAATTGTCAGCTGTGTCCTTCAAAAACTACTAAAACTCATATTCTTCCTGTAAAGGTTTCCTAAAAAAAATATCACTAAAGGAGTCATCTGAGCAACACCACAATCCTCTATGCACAAGCCACTTGGCCAGCAGAGGGACTTTACATGAGCTTTACATAAAAAGGGGGGAGGGTGGGCAGGGTTGCAAGGTGGTGCTCAGTGGGGAGTTGTAAATTGTCTACTCTTACAGAAGGTTCACATTTGCATGTCAAAATTGGCCTGGATTGTATATCTACGACAAAGGACCATGCTGGCTTCATCATTGCTAAACATGCACTAAGCACTATTTAGATACACTGATTTGTCCACAGATGAACTTTATCGAGCTCATTGGCATTAGAGGCTGCATGGACATTCTAAACATTCTTGTTTCCTCCTTGAAATTTCCAGACAACTATGATTTTAAAGGAAACCATAACTGGATTTAACAAATTCATCATCAATAACTGTGTAGGCTAACTTATGAAAATGAAAGTTATCCCCTTATTTTGATTTATTTATTTTCTCAAAGAACAACTCTAGAACTGGAAGTCAGAGCTGACTGTGCCATAATCATGATGCACACACTAGCTAAAATGTAGAGCTTTATTATTCAATGTTGAAATGCACACTCAGGAGCTGGAAGTAGTACTTTCTGCATGAGCTCGGGAAGTTGACAGGGCAGCATTGTTTATACTGCCATAATCATTGTTCTCAGGGTCAGCCAAATATTTAAAAGACATCTTATCACAGTTAGGTGGACTTTTTTTTTAGAGATTACAAAAAGTATCTCTATTATACATGATCTACCTATTGTGGCTACATTCATGTCACATGCATTGCTTGTATTATTAAAATTAAGATGTGCTATTGTACAAGGCATTGAATCTGCTTTAATTACTAAATAATTAACACTAGCATATAGTACTAAACAAAGCACATCCGATGTTTTAAATAGCAAGTACCAATAGGGTTGTATCACTTTGGAGGCAGCACAGAAACATTTTTCACTTTGCAAGAGAATTTTCATTTAAGGGGTTCTTCAACCACCGGAGCACTTCGATTCAGTAGAAATGAAGGGCTGATGTATGGGCTATTCACTATAGCCTGTACAGCAGCCGAAGGCGGCCGAGCGGCTCAGCCAAGCCGAAGACATATGCTTCGGCTCGACTGAATTGACACCCGAAGCGTGGGGTGAACGGCCTGCCGAAGGGCCGGCCATAACCCCCGCAAATGACAGCTGGGCGGAGCCAGCTGTGATCTCACGACTGGCTCCACCCAGTTGTAATGACAGATCAGCATCCTCAAATGATGTCATTTTGGGACACTGATCTGTCATTAAACAATAACAACTGGGCGGAGCCGGCCGTGACGTTGCAGTCGGCTCCGCCCAGTTGTTATTAATTGGCCTGGATCTGCTAGAAGACTCTACCAGGTGCCGGCCAATAGAAAACAGTTGGGTGGAGCTAGCTGTCACTGCTAGCTCCGCCCAATTGTTTTTTATTATTTTTTTATTTTTCAAATCTTCCTTTTTTTAAATGTAATATTTTTTTTCAACTTTTTGAAAAAATCAGCAGAGGAGGACCTAAAGGAGAGAGTTCTCCTTCAGGTCCCCGCCTCTGCTGATTGACAGCAGGCAGTTGGCAAGTGCAATAGCTAGCCTGCTATTGGCAACTGCACTTTGAAATAGAAAATAGCAGGCTGGCTATTGCGCCCAGCCACTGCAGATAAATCAGCAGAGGACCAGACCTGAAGAAGAACTTCCTCCTTCAGGTCCGCTCCACTGCTGATTGACAGCAGGCAGTGGGTGGGGTTAATAGCCAGCCTGCTATTGCAACTTGCAATAGCCAATAGCAGGCTGGCTATTGCACTGCCCACTTCCTGCTGTTTACATTAAGCTGCCAGCTGTGAAACTCTGTTGTCAGCAGAGGAATGGGGCATGGGGGCAATGGGAGGGGCAGAGGCTCAGTAGGGGGTTGACTGATATGAAGAGACTGTCTGCTGTTTACATTAAACAAAATATCAATACCACATAAAAATACATTTGCAGTCTGTGAATCTTCACCTCTAGAGGTTGCTCTTGCATGGGATCATTGTGCTACTATTTGTGATGGATATCATGAATAAATACTTTTGATTTTGATGAAGATTCATTAGGTGGGGATGTATTTTCATGTGGAGCTATCCTCGGCAACAGTGAGCCTTTTGTCCAGCACCCGAGTGATCGTGCTGTTTAGCTGGAGCTTGGAAATTTGGAGTGGTGGGTTTCTCTTCTTTTGAACAGAATATGGATACCTGATATCGGTTATTGGCCTAAAAGGTGTCCCATGATCAGTATCGGTTCTGAAAAATCCATGGGTCCACCCCTAGTTCTGAATTCCAACGCATGTCTTGTTAGCTTGGCCTATAGCATTTTTGATGCAATACAAATATGCAATACACAGCCCTCCCCTCAAATCCATAATCCAGGAGAGCACAGGAAGTTACCAGCCTGCAAGATTTCGCACAAAATGAACAGGTATTTCTTACACTTATCATATAGATATAACAAAAACATTTCATGGTATATTAAGCAGACTAAAGGGAAATAACAACAGCATTTATTGTTAGGTGGTTAACATACACATTAAAGCTGAATTCCAGGGCAAAAAAAATCCCCTTGCAATGGGGCTGCCTCTGCAATGCTCGTTAAGGTCTAGGGCAGGGCACAAAATTTCGAGTGCGAGTGAAAATTGCGAGGGGGCGAGTGGAAATGAAGCCATTGAGTCAGACACTCAGTCATGGACCGAGTGCCTGATGCCTGATGACTTGCTCCTATGCTTCTGCCCACAGCAGTGCATCTTCCCATATTAAAGATGGCTGCATGACGGCAGCCATCTTTACTAAGGTCCGTTCTTGTATCCTAGCTCTTGTATACCCCCTACGTGACACACTCACCCACTGCTGTCACGGTGGCGCTGTAAAAGTGAAACTACAGCTCCCATAATCCTCGGTGCACAGGCAGGTGAGTGTGTTAGTGGGTGAGTGTGTCACGTAGGGGGCAGGAAGTTATATAACTTGCTGCCTGTGCACCGAGGATTATGGGAGCTGTAGTTTCACTTTTACAGCGCCACCGTGACAGCAGTGGGTCAGTGTGTCACGTAGGGGGTATTGGGTTAGGTTTTATTGCTGCGGTTCAGTGTCTGTGTGTGTGTGTGTGTGTGTGTGTGTGTGTGTGTGTGTGTGTGTGTGTGTGGGTGGGCACTGCCTCTTTAGGGGACCCTGGTCTGTCATGTGCTGAAGCAGTGCTGAGAACAGGAAGCAGTGATAGAGCTGGTGAGAGATGCTGCTCGTCCACATTATCCACACTCTGTACCGATCTGGGCACTCGAGGGCCTCTGCTAGGGGAGGCAGAAGGGGCTAGCTATATTAGGATGAAGGTGGAATGATAGACCACTAAAATCATGGACGTCACAATACAGGGGAAGCCATGGGGTGAACTGGCAGACCACAGGAGGGGCTCCAACAGCTTACTGTGCCACAGGTCCCCTTCATGCAGCCTGAGCTGCAATAACTATGCATGGGGCCAGAGTTAGTCCCAAGTGTCAGGCCCCTGCCAGCAGGTAATTGAAGGGGACATAGAGATGGGTTGGGGTGCCATGTGTGTGTTGTGGGTGAATGTGCATGCGTAATGTCCTGTGCGTTGTGCTGCGGCTGCATGTGTAATGTCCTGTGTTCTTTGTGCTGTGGCTGTATGCGTAATGTCCTGAGCGTTGTGCTGTGGCTGCATGGGTAATGTCCTGTGTTCTTTGTGCTGTGGCTGCATGCGTAATGTCCTGTGCGTTGTGCTGTGGCTGCATGTGTAATGTCCTGTGTTCTTTGTGCTGTGGCTGCATGCATAATGTCCTGTGCATTGTGTTGTGGCTGCATGTGTAATGTCCTGTGTTCTTTGTGCTGTGGCTGTATGCGCAATGTCCTGTGCGTTGTTTCGTGGCTGTATGTGTAATGTACTGTGCCCCGTGCGCTGTGCTGGTGTGTGTTGTGCCCTGTTTGTGTTTGTTTGCGTTATGCAGGGCAACTAGTGGCGAGTAACTTTTCAGGCCTGGCTAGTGGCTCATGACCTGAAATTTTGAGCCCTGGTCTAGGGTACCTGGGGAAAGAACTTTAGCTTACCTGATGCCTGCACCCACAGGCTCCAAGATCAACACCAGCAAATTGTCCAAGATCAACACCAGCAAAATCAACACCAGCAGTTGTACTTGTGGAGAGGAATCAACTGATTTTCTTGTTCAGCCCAAAGTACAAATCTAGAGGTGTATGTCTAACTTGAAATGGAAGTTACTATACATTTAGGGGTCTATTCACGAAGCTGCCGAAGAATCTATCCGTAGCTTCGGCTGATCCTTCGGCTAGCTTTGGCCCGAGGATCCCTTCGTTTCAGTAGAACCGAAGGGCTGCTAAACAGGCTATTCACTATAGCCCGTACAGCTCCCGAAGTCGGCCGAGCGGCTCAGTCGAGCCGAAGGCATATGCTTCGGCTCGACTGAGCTGAGGTGAAAGCGAAAGCTGGCTGGCTGGTCATAGGCCGGCCGACAACCTGCTACTGACTGCTGGGCAGAGCCAGCCGTCATCTCACGGCTGGCTCCGGCCACTTGCACAGACAGATCAGCGTCCCTGGTTACCAGGTAACCAGGGACACTGATCTCCAGCCATCCCAACTCTCCCGGACATAACCTTTCCCTGCTCTGTTTTTTTTTTCTTCTGACATCTGAGCCGTTGGCTGCAGTCAGAATAAAAAAAAAATTATAATCACCATAGGAAAGCACAGCTAGATTCCTATTGGCTATTTCAATTTTCAAAAGCCAATAGCAAACTAGCTATTGCACCCGCCCACTGCTGCTGTCAATCAGCAGACGGGACCTGAAGTTCTCCATCAGGTCCCCTCTAGTGATTGACAGCAGCAGAGGGTGGGTGCAATAGCTAGTTTGCTATTGGCTATTGCAAAGTGAAATAGCCAATTTTCCTATGGTAATTTTTTCTTTTTTTTTATTCTGACGGCAGCAGAACCACCCGGCCAATAGAAAACAGTTGGGCGAAGCTAGCTGTCACTGCTAGCTCCGCCCCAATCGTTTTCTATTTTATTTTTTACTACTTTTTTAACAGTTTTTCTATTCCGCTCGGTACCACAGAGGTACCGAGCAGAATAGCCAAGCCAAATGCAGCTCGGCGGCATTCGTCTATTCACTCACTGCTGTTTGGCATCTATGAGAATAGGCCGAACAGCAGCGAGTAGCCTGCCGGAGGTGTTCGGCTTAGCCTATCCAGATGTTGTATCGGCTGAGTCGAACTCCTTCTGCACTTTGGGTCGGCTGAACATGCTGAGCATGTTCGGCCGACCCGAAGCCACACGAAGTGAAGCATGAAGTGAATAGCCGAACAGCGCTCGGCTCACTTCACTTCGGGTCGTTTATTCACTCGGCTGCCCACAGCAGCCTAGTGAATAGACCCCTTCGTTTGGAAAGTAGAATGGCTTTTTAATGATGATGGATATTTTCCAGCATTATGAGATACTTTTAGATTGTAAACCCCCACGGGCAGGGCCCTCCTTACCACTTCTTGTCTTGAATTGTATTGTAATTACAATGTCTTCCTTATATTGTAAAGCGCTGCGCAAACTGTTGGCGCTATATAAATCCTGTATAATAATAATAATAATAATACTGTATACAGTATGCTAACAAACTTTTATGAATGCAGAAGCTCTATCCTTTGGATACTTGGATTAAACACATTGTGGACCCTGTTCTACCTCACTTCCAAACTCAGTTGAATTGCCATCTCTAAGAGCTCCTATGTAACAGACATCACATGGCCCTGGCATGGCAATATTTATCAGATTGGTATTCTTTACACAATGGGTTCTGAATAGTAGCTGTAATAAATTACAGGAACGGAAGCAAGCAGTGCAATTGTATTTCTCTCATAGCACAGCAACTCTTTCATAACACCATTTTGCTTAGAATCCAAAAGCTAGTGTTTGCCTAATTCAGACTGAAGCTGATTATCAGAGCAGAAATGGGGCAATAGACTGCATTCTTCCCATGCAGACAGCTGTAAATAAAGACATTTTTCTATTCTGTGTTTGTTCAATGGGGCCTTAACCACAGTAATCCTGCCACAACAATACAAAAACAATATTGAATGCAGTCATTTTATTGACTGCCATAGATTGGAGACAACAATAAACTGGAAATACCTGTGCTTCACTGATTTTATCTCTGTTGTTTCCAAGCTTAATTGAGCCCCCATTACTAGGTCACATGAGTGTATTGTAAAAATCTGGCAGTAACCCTAGATGTTTTTGTCAGGAACTGCCTTATTGCTTTAAACATAGCATTTTTCAAAGATTTTTGGAACAAACAATTTACATAAAATGCAGCCAGATCCTCTTTCCTGTTATTATAGCATGTAGCTTGTATATGAGAAAGCTTAGGACTTGTTTTTATTATAATTATAATTATTTCCATTTTATTTAGAACTGTTTTGCAGAGCCAAAGGTATTTTGATAATGAAAACCTATATTCAGATCTTTACAGCAGTGCAATCTAGAATGTCCAGCAAGACAAAGTGCACTTATTCTTTTTCGAGAGCCCGACAGTGTTAGAAAATAGGAGGGGACCGGGCTGCATACCTTATCCCGCTGGGTGAACGTCCTCTCCTCTCTCTGCCAGCGTCCATCACCAAGATGGCTGCCAGCATGCATCAAGAAGATCACCGTGCATGCGCGATGACGTCATTGCGCGCGCGGCAACGTCACGCACATGCGCGATGATGTCACGGTGGGGTGTCACCCGGTCTCCGCCCTTGGGTGACACCCAGTCTCGGGAGGCCCATGCTGATGACCACTCAGCAACTTGATCATGGCCTCTGCCAGTTTGTATAGAGAAGCTTGCACACTAATGAGCATGCGTCCTTATGCTAACGAGAGCACATCCGTAAGCTCACGTGCGTGCGCTATTGCACATGAATGTTCCAATATGCTCGCATCCACATGCTGTAGCGCATTTACCAGGAACTTTTAGCAAAAGATTGCATGCACATGTACGAGCACGTTTTTGAGCCGGAATCGGTCTGCAGTTAAGTCACTTACAAAATCTATATTTACAGGGACCTAAGGTCTACTGCTCTGCTGATTGTTGACATCCAGTGCTGCAAGTCTTCATCTACTGGCCATGTCCTTCTCCCAGTTGGGAGATGGCCCCATAGAAGTCTGTTGGATTGTAGTTTGCAGGCGCAGCCAGCAGAAGAAGCATTACAGCACTGGATTGAAACATTACCACAACCGGGATCTTGGTAAATACAGATCCAAGGTGGGGGAAGGTACGATCATTTTGGTCAGGGGAGATTAGGGCAAAGGGATCTGCCTCCTGCTGCAGGTAGAGCCTTGTTAATTTGCAGTAGAAGTTTAAAAGTTGTGTAGAGGCCTTCTTTAAAATAAATATTCCCTCAGCCCCCTATACTGGCTTTCAAACAACAACCTGAGAAAAAGATTGGTACGCAGTAAGCTGACCCCAGAACAGGAACTTACATAGAATGGTGTAGTGCGATGCAATAAACCCCGCTGCAAACTTTGCCAACATATATGTGACAAAAATACAGCTAGTCACAATAACAAAGCGCACACCATTAAGGGGTCATACTCATGCACATCTGCTAACGTGGTGTACATGATACAGTGTTCAGCATGTGACAAAGGTTGTTACATTGGGGAAACTGGCCTTAAGCTGCATCTCAGGATGAACCTACACAGGAGCTCGATCAAGAACCACAAGAAAAATGAATATTGCACCCCAGTAGGACATCACTTCTTCCAGATAGATCACTCCACCCAGAACCTCAGAATTAAAGTGCAGAAAGGAAATTTTAAAACTCTCATGAAAGGAAAACATTTGAAATGAAAATGATTATACATTTCAATACCATTAAGGAGGGACTTAATGTGGATTCTGGTTTTCCGACACACTACCAGAACTCTTTATGAATATACAGAACATCATAATATTCATGTATGTTGTATATCTCTTATCTGTTTAGGGTTCATCGGTCATCTTATGTTTATTTGTCTTTTGGTTATTGGACATTGTTAAAAATAAGTTTGAGCTGGATAATCACAGTTTTTGATGATCACGGTGTGTGGGACGTTCACTATTATCACAAACACAGTATTAATTTGGACTGACCAGATTGATTTCACTTGTTTACAGATTAATTTGTTCTTAGAATTTTTGATCATGTTTGTGTATTTTATCACAATGACTGGTAAGTAGGGATGCACCAATACTGTTTTTTCAGTATTGAGTATGAGTACTGATATTTATCTTTCGGTACTCGCTGATACCGGTACTTCCGCTAGGATGGAGCCGACTTCCCAGGCAATCAGGAAGCCAGGCGACATATCAATACTGGCTGCCCGACTTCTTGATTGCCCAGAAAGCTGGCTCCATGCTGATTGGCCGGGAAGCAGTGTGTGTGTGTGTGTGTGTGTGTGTGTGTGTGTATGTATAAGGAAAGGATTTATATATTTACTTCACAATAAAAATATATGACAAAGGATATTGAGAAATTGTTACCACAATGCAGATAAGGAGATACAGGGAATCACATGAAACGCTTCACCTGCTGTCTCAAAAAGAAAAAGTATTATGATTACCCCAATAATCAAAGAACACAATACAAAAGCACAACACATAATAAACCGCATAAGAAAGTGTTGTAACTCATTGCAGAATATTGCAGCTCTCTGATGTTCATTGTAATGTGGTTGTTATGGGCTTTAGCACTATACAGGCTGCAATTGTTGTTTACATTGCCATATTAAAAACTGAGATCAGTGCAAGATTTTGTGTAATCTAATAAGGTACAAAGGTGTTGTCTGTTTTTAAAAGAAGCCTTTGTACTGATCATTATAACTGACACAGATGCTTTGAGAACATATGAAAGCATGTGTACAGGAGCATTGGCAGGGGGACAGGTCTTTAAGCAAATTGTTTCCTAATGTCTCACCATCAAGTGTATATGGCCAGTTTCAATAGCTGCATACAATGCCAATGTCACATATGCACATAAAAAAAAAATATAAAAAAAAAGACCACATCCTAAAATCTTCCATTTTTTTAACAAATAAAATAAATTTTGCTTACGTCGAAATTCATACATTTACAAGGGAGGAGTAATTACTAAGAAATCCCAAATGTTTCTTCTTGAGCTCTATTTAGCCAAACCAAAGGTTTATACCAGCACATTATGATTGATTGATTACATTATGATGCTGCTTTCTGTTGGGTTGCCTAAAGCCAGGTTTATTTTAAAGCAAACAGGTGGCTTAGTGTTTTTGTTAAACCTGCTGCTCTTCTCTAATGCAACTACTTCAGGTGCCTGAATGTATTGTTTGTTCTTTCCAGAGCATCCCACTACCTTAGGTCCCCGGGTGCTCTATAATTGGAAATTGTGACCCAAGCCAAAGTGTCCACAGTGTTGCCAATTCCTTCTTCAGGCTGTGTTTTCTATTAGCCAGTTGGGCCACTCATTGCTTAGTATAAGGTTAGTTATCTGCTCAAACTTCAAGTATTGAGTGATATGTAACAGACTAAACTTCCCAATAAGCTGGTCAGAAGTAGTGGCACATGTAGTACTGGATCTGAATATCTGCTCTATACTCTACCTTCCAGATAAATGTGACAAGCTGCAACAAGGTAGCATGGAGCAGTTATTTTCTCAGGAAGGTTAGAGTCATAAAACTAATCTTAAATTACAGGGGGTATTTTGTATTGTTATGTACACTATATTGCTAAAAGTATTGGGACACCCCTCCAAATCACCGCATTTAGGTGTTCCGTGAAATTTCCTTGCTACTAAATACTCCGCAGTCAACGGTTAGTGGTATTATAACAAAGTGGAAGCAGCTGAGAACAACAGCAACTCAGCCACAAAGTGGTAGGCCACGTAAAATGACAGAGCGGGGTCAGCGCATGTTGAAGCGCACAGTGCGCAGAAGTCGACATCTGTCTGCAGGGTCAATAGCTACAGACCTCCAAACTTTGTGTGGCCTTCAGATTGGCACAACAACAGTGCATAGAGAGCTTCATGGAATGGGTTTCCAAGGCCGAGCAGCTGCATCCAAGCCTTTCATCACCAAGTGTAATGCAGAGCGTCAGATGCAGTGGTGTAAAGCATGCCGCCACTGGACTCTAGATAAGTGGAGACGTGTTCTCTGGAGTGAAGAATCATGCTTCTCGATCTGGCAATCCAATGGACGTGTCTGCGTTTGGCAGTTGCCATGAGAACGGTACTTGCCTGACTGCATTGTGTCAAGTGTAAGGTTTGGTGGAGGGGGGATTATGGTGTGGGGTTGTTTTTCAGGGGTTGGGCTTGGCCCCTTAGTTCCAGTGAAGGGAACTCTTAAGGCATCAGCATACCAAGACAGTTTGGACAATTTCATGCTCCCAACTTTTTGGGAACAGTTTGGGGATGGCCCCTTCCTGTACCAACATGACTGCGCACCAGTGCACAAAGCAAGGTCCATAAAGACATGGATGAGCGAGTTTGGGGTGGAGGGACCTGACTGGCCTGCACAGAGTTCTGCCATCAACCCGATAGAACACCTTTGGGATGAATTAGAGTGGAGACTGTGAGCCAGGCCTTCTCGTCCAACATCAGTACCTGACCTCACAAATGAGCTTCTGGAAGAATGGTCAAACATTCCCATACACACACTCCTAAACCTTGGGGACAGCCTTCCCAGAAGAGTTGAAGCCGTTACAGTGACAAAGGGTGGGCCAACTCAATATTGAACCCTACAGACTAAGACTGGGATGCCATGTAAAGGCGTGTAAAGGCAGGCGTCCCAATACTTTTGTCAATATAGTGTATATTATTTTGCCCATGTACAGCTTTTCCCCTTGATAGTTTTAAAATGATCTGAGTTGTTGCTTCTTTAGAGAAAGGAGTTTGTCATCAGACCAGCCCAGTCAGGTTTTAAACAAACCAAGCTTTGGCCAAATCTAAAAACTGGCAAAATACTGCTGAAACACAGGGTAACAGGAGCATGTTCACTTAATAAGGGATCTAAGATGAATTGAGGCCCTAAAATTGCACTAAAGTCAATAATGAAATCTTAAAAATGCATTCAAGTACCCTAACTATTAAAAAGAAATTAGCTTATTTGTGCATCACTCAGCTGTAGATCCTCAATCATCTCTGAATTGGTGCCAACACTGTCCTTCCTTCTGGAGGGTGGCTACTTTTGTTCCCCATGATCCCTGTGTGTGTTGTAAAGTAGACACCGCTCCAAGTTCAATCCTGTGATGGACTACAATTTCATTTTTAGTTTACTAATTTGTATCGAAATTATAGTCTATCATGGGAGAGAGCTTGGAGTGGTGGCTACTTTACAACACACACAGGGACCATGGGGAACAAAAGTATCTACCCTCCAGAAGGAAGGACAGTGTTAGCACCAATTCAGAGATGATTTGAGGATCTACAGCTGAGTGATACACAAATAAGATACATTTTTGTTAATAGTTAAGGTGCTTGAATGTATTTTTAAAATTTCCCTTAGTGTCACTTTAACCACTTAAAGGCCACAGTGTTTCACCCCCTTCCTGGCCAGGCCATTTTTCAGTATTCAGCGCTGCGGTACTTTGACTGATGTTTATTCTGTCATGCAACGCTTTACTGAAACGATTTTCATACCATTTTTTGGGGACAGATAGAGCTTTCTTTTGGTGGCTTTTATTCACCAATGGGGTTTTTATTTTTTACTATATAACAAAAAAAGTACCATAAATTTTGAAAAAAAACATGTTTCCCTATAAAATTTTATTAAACATTTATTTTTACCCCAATTTTTTGGTACAATATAAAAGACGGGGTCACGTCGGGTAAATAGACACTAAACATGTCAACCTTTAAAATTGCGCACGCCCGCGAAATCGCAGAAAACGACCGCAGCCAAAATTGGCCATAGGCGACGCTTTAAACGCTTTTACCGCTCATCAGTTTAGTGTTATCAGTGATTGATGGCCCTAGAATTATTGTTCTCACTGCGACGTTCGCGGCGATATGTAACATGTGCTGCATAATGGGCGCAATCGTCGGTTTCGTACATAGGCGCACCCGACGCATGTTTGCGTGTGTATGTGGGGGGCGGGGGACTTTTAAACATTTTTTGTGTTATTTTTTTTAATTTTTTTTAGCTTCTTTATTTTTTTAGCTTCTTTATTTTTTTAATGCTGTTAATTTTTTTTTTTTTTACTTAACTTTATTGCTATAACATAGGGGACTAAGGAATCCCCTATGTAATAGCCAGTTCACCAAACAGGTCCTCTTTATGGAGACATCAGGGGTCTCCAAGACCTCTGATGTCACCTAGGGACCCCCAGAGAAGCTGATGAAGCAGAGATCTGCTCCATCAGCTTCTCTCCGGTGTTCTGCACCGGAGAGTGACACTGAATGCAGGAACTGATGTAATATACATCACTTCCTGCATTCGGGAACAGGAAGAGAGATCAAAGGGATGATCAAGTAATGATTTCCCTTTGATCTCCTGTTAGAGCGTCGCCGTGCCGTTCCCAGCCGCAGCGGCCACAGCGGACATCGGATCACGGGACCGCCAGCGGCGACGGGACACAGGTGGGGGGGGGCGCGCACACCCGCAGATCGTGCAAGCAATCGGGCGTCTCTAGAGACGCCTGATCGCTTGTATGTAAACAGCCATCGCCGGCTGTTTACATGCTAACAGTTTTCCCTCTCGTGTGCGGCGCTCAGCGTGCGCACGAGAGGGGGGGGAGGGGCAGGACGTCTTAAGACGCCCACCCGCTCTGAGCAGACTTCCGTCCGGCCGTTCACAAACGGCCATGGACGGAAGGTGGTTAAAGTGTGTGCAGCTAATTTTGACCAAGGCAAATGGGAGCATGGTTTAACAATGAAACATCTTTTTACTTTTACATGCCAGAAGTTTAAAGTTGACCTTTACACCCTTTCACTAAAAATCACATCAGAGAGCTGCTCTGCATGCTGATATGAAATCATTTTACATCCATTAGTTAATCAGACATTGTTTTGTTTTTACTTACAATAACTGTGTTTCCTCTTCTTGAGTGGAGGCACTAGTGATGTAGCCCTGGTTTAACGGATGTATCTCTGCATCACCTGTACCTGTTCTTGGAAAATCTCATCTTTTAACTATAAAATCTCATGAGATTTCAGGGGGAAAGGCATTTTTTCCTCTTTAGGTGATGTGCATTGTCACATGTTCCAGTTCTATGACATAAAGAGAGATCCTGTGAGAAGGATGGGGAAGAATAATGAGGTATGCAAAGAATAAAAAGCCTGCAATTACCTCTAAGTATCTGTTTGCAGATTGCAAACATTTCTAAAGATATCTTTGTTGTCAGTTTTAAGATAAGGGTTAAGTTCCTCTTTAACTACCGATACAGTTACCAGTATAACATATATAACACTGTAAGGAAGGTCAGGAAGAAAGAAAGGCCATTAAATCTGACATCCCTACCGTAATATTTGGCATCCTGGGTTTTGAAGGCCCTCAGTTTACAGGAGGGCAGTTTTTCACCTTTTATTGAAGTGAGAGAAGGTAAGTGAAGTAATTTACAGGCTCAGAGGACTGAGGGAAAGTCATAAAATGGAAAAAAAGAAGGCCATGAGATCTGGCATTAGCTGTATAATATATGACATGCATGAGTGTTGCACACTCCTTTGAGGCAAGCAAGTAGTTTTTTACATTCCCCAGAGACAGGTGAGAAGGTAACAGTCTGATTTGTCTTTTTTCTTATTGTTTCTCTACGTATAGAAGGTTTCCTGTTTTCTACTTCCTGGTTCTCTTTGGCAAAAGTGATGTTATGTGCCCAAGCATTGCATCTTGGGGAGATTACATCAGCAGAGCATTGCTGGGAAATCTCATCTGTAATCTCATGAGATCTCAGGGAAAGACATTTTCCTCCCCTGAAATGAAGTGTATGGTCACATGTCCTAGTTACGTGTACCAAAGTTCCAGGAAGTAAAGAGAGATGGAATAATATTCCCTTGGTAAAAATGGCCACTGTGAGAAGAATGGCTAGGAAAAGAAAAACAAGGTATGCACAAAATAAAAAGCCTGCAATTATCTCTAGTTGTCGGTTTGTAGATTGTCATTACTAAACATTTCTAAAAGGTGCCTTTGTTGCTATTTTGAAGATATGGGTAAAGTTCCTCCTTAATGTGCATCCTCACTTTGTAGCAGGGACGTAGGCCATTGGTCAAACTTTTTGAACAGAGTGAGGCTTACAGTGATTTTTTTTAAAGTTGGGTAACAATAATATAATGCAAACAAATGGCTTTTATTTCCATATTCAACCAGCAGATGGTCCTTCTGTTTCCTTTTCATGCATTTTCTAGTTTCTCCTTAATTACTTTTGAAAAAAAATTATCTTTACAGAAATGTGAAGTTAGCACAGTTATACATCCAGAGAGAGAGAGGGAGAGCGAGAGAATGCTGAGGCGTAGCAAGGTCATGAGGTGCCCAGGTGGAAGTCTTTCATTAGCGCCCCCCACAAACCAGAATACCACCAGCTATAGAGGACTACAAATCCCAGCAATACAGAATAATATGAAGCTGCATACTCTGTGTTGCTCCAGGGTGGTGGCCTGATGTCTCCGGGGTCTCAGATGGGCTGTGCGGGGTTTCATGATGGCTGTGCGGAGTCTCAGGAGGGTTGTGCTGGGTTCTCAGATGGGCTGTGCAGGGTCTCAGGAGGCTGTGCGGATCTCTGGTGGGCTGTGGGTGTCTCATGTGGACTGTGGGGGCCTCAGGTGGGCTTTGAGGAGTCTCAAGTCAACTGTGCAGAGTCTCAGGTGGGCTGTGCGGGGTCTCAAGATGGCTGTGAAGAGTCTCAAGATAGCTGTGTGGGGTTTAACATTTCAGTATGGCCTAAACCTTTTTGTAACTAAATATAAATTCATTTTATTAAGTAAATCCAGGGGAAACAAATAACTTTTCCACCTTTTACTTTTAGCTGAGGTCTTTGCTTTGTTAGTAGCTTTCACTGAAGAAAAATAAATTGCTATAATAACAGCCCACGATTAAATGTTTATTAAAATAATTTGTTTTTTCCTACTGGTTTTTGAACATACAGCTCCTCGGCTAATGAACAATAAAAGAAAGTCCATAAATTGTAATCAGGCTGGAGACTCTCTAATTAGTGCTACATGCTATGATCTCTTCTAATAAATGCTTTGGGAGTTCAGAAAGAAGAAGTTGAGGGTAGCTCCTTGTATCAGCAGCATTTCTTTATACATCTCGTTTTTTCACCCCCTACCCAGCTGGTATACATCATTAGCAATATCAACCATTCGACTATAGCAGCAAATATTGCACTGTTGACACTTAAGAAAGGCTCAGGCAGATGCTATCAGCTGTGGCAACAGGAAACTACCAAAAGACAACACCCAGGAATAACAGCAGCTGTAAAAGTCTTACCAAGAGGACATTGTGATAGCTGTCTGTGTTTGTTGTCCTCAGTATGCTATTATGTCATTGCACTGCACAAGGCAATAATTCATCATTGTTAAGTACTGTAAAAAAAAAAAGAGCATCAGGCAACCAGACATTCATAATTAGTTCCAAAATAGTGTTGGAAATTGGAAGAACACTGTGTTGCTATTAAATAAAGTGTGCATATAGAAAGTAAGCACAGATTTGTGACCCAAGTAAATTACGTTCATACAATACAGTTGATGAGCAATACAATACTAAATATAATTATCTGCAAATATGTATATGTACTGTATGTGTAATGGTGTAATGTAGCAAAGTAATTGTTCATTCTTTCCTGCAATTAGCTAGCAATGGTCAGGGACTTAAAGTGGAAGTAAATTGTCTTTTTTTTTTAATTGCCCTGCAAGCTGAGATGAATAATACCCATGTGCATGCACATGAATTACGTAATTTCATTATTAAACCTTCAATTCTGCTACAGAAGATTAGCCAACCCTTTAAAGAAAGTCTGTCACTAAAATAAATTCCCAGTATAAGGGGTTAACTGCAAAGTAGAAATTACATACTCGCCTCTCCTGCTGCCTGTGCTGCTGATTGCTGCAGGATTAAGGCAAAATCCACTGCTTTCAGAAGTTCAAGGCACTGGCCCCCATATCCATAATGTATTCTATAGTGATGTCAGGGTCAGCAGCAGGAATTACAGAGCACAGTGGAGACCAGAAATCAACACTTCCAGAAGTGTTGGTGTCTGAAGATTCCTTAGCCGGTGATTTATACGAACTGCTGGAGCAATTGTCAATGGAAGTAGGACAGGTGAGTATCTAACTCCTTTTTTGCTGGGAGCCTTTTATTTCAGGATATACTGTATAAACTGTGTTTTTGTCAGTTTCATTTAGGAAAGTGCTTAAAGATTCAGATAAACATGACCCTGAAGCAAGCCCAAATAACTCATTTGCAAGGGGTAGTTTTCTTTTTAACATCCAGAAGTTTCAGACACCCAGCCTATAGCATACAAATAAAAATCACACTGATTCAAACCAGGGACTCAATGCTCAGCCTGCAGCATGTTGGCAATAAGCTCTGTTCCTGCAACAGCTGCCCCCAGCCACCAGTGGGAGCTCTTAGGAGAGGAGAGAAGAGATGCTCATACAGTACATCCCAATACACAGTCTTGTCCTCTAACAGCTCCCTCTAGTGGTAGCGGTGAGTGGCTATTGCAGGAAAAGAACTGGGGGCACAGTATACATGCCTTGTGTCCCAAAATTGAGAGAGAGCAAGATAGATGGGTTTTGGAAAGATAGAGTAGCACAGAATCTTCTTTTTAGACATGATGTCTCCTATTGTATCTGAAGGGAAATAAATAGAGAAGGGGAGGAATCACTTATCCGACCTTTTGGTGGTGTGCGTGTTTTGTGTGAATTTCATCTTAAGCTACTTATCTTTGTAAACAAGCTTTTTTATTACAGTACAAAAGAATTTACTGGAAAACATGTGAAAATGATATGGGTGCTCCAGCTGTTGTCTGGATATATAAATACTACCGGTAAATATTTATATGCAATATTTTTTATTTACCCAACTAAAAAATTATTTAAAATGAAGACTTATATAGTCTGCACAGTAATCTGTCCATTGCTTGAGGTATAGGCAGTCCATAGAAGTCTATAAATATGCCTGGCTATTTCTTATAGTGCACCCAGATAGCTTGCGAAAAGCATTGAAAACAAGGTTGCAGCACTGCAGGCTCGATAGCAGTACAAGATTGTGATCTGAGGTCTTCATTTTTATTTACTGGAAGTGTTATTTACTGGAAGTGTTCAGGAGGATAAGGGGGCTTTATCAAAAATGTTTTTATAATTTAAATTGACATTAATATGCCTGACCACGGATAGCGACGTTCTTTTCTGCTAGCTGTAATTCACAAAAATATTGCTTTCATACAGACAGAAACAGATGAGTGCAATGCAAACAGATGTCAGAAAAGAAAAAGGCATTTTACCTCTGCCATCTCATGCTCACCAATGAAAAATCAATAACCGGAAGACCTAATATGGAACAGACTAGTCTGTAAATTGATCAGTAAGATTAAGATGAATGGCAGACACACAGGACCACTTAAGAAAATGAAAGGCTCTCTGCATCAGGACGCAGACCCGTGGAAGAACAAGTAGTGTGAGTTTTTCTATGCACAACGAGCCTCTAAAATGATCTGGCTGTATGCTGGTAGATAAACATTAATAAATAAATTATACACTATTTTATTTATTCATTTATTTCAGGTATTTATATAGCACAGCACTTTACATAGTTGCACATTTACACCAGTCCCTGCCCTCAAGGAGCTTACAATCTAAGGTCCTTATCTCACATAAATACATAGAGGGCCAACTTAGAGAGGAGCCAAATAACCTTCCAGCATGCCTTTGGAGTGTGGGAGGAAAACGGAGTACCTGGAAGAAACTCACGCAAGCACAGGGAGAACATGCAAACACGGTTTTAATTAGTTAACAACAGTGTCTACAAAACCATAAGAATACTTTTATATTGGTTCATCTCACAACAAACAATTTGTAAGATGGAATAAAAGTTACATATAAATGTTTGCCTAAACTTCTGCGACTCTCCTATATCATGTGCTTTTATCCCAACATTAGTCGATGGAAAAGGGTAGGACCAGGACAGGAACCATGGAAACTGTGCATTACAAGATATCTCAAGCTGTGGGATGTCAGGGCACCCTACAAGGGCCCAAGGCTGGTGTACAGGCACCTAGCAATGGCTGCTTCTTAGGGTAGTTAATACCCAACTCCCATTTTTAGCCCCAGCCCAACTCCCTTCAACATGTAGGGCCCATTCACACCAGATATGTTTTTGACTGTACTGACATATTGCAGCAATATTTACCTTCAATCCAGAGATTTCGCCTACAGATGACCAGCATCATTTAACCCACTTTCTCTGACCACAGGTTGTCCTGGAGCCATCCCCAGTTTGTGACTGGACAATGAAAGTAGAAGCAGCATAGTGATGAGCTCATCTCTCTGTCAGTCTGCTTTCTCTTCCTATCAGCATGCTTCTTGTGAGCAAATAAACGGATTGGCTCCTTTTACTGATTCTTCCTCTTAAACTTCAACCTTGCTGTACAGGGGCTGTAAGAAGCTGATGCTGTGTGGAACTTAGGTTGGGCATGCCCGGGAAAGCTTAGGCTTAGTGTATGCTGTTATAAGGGCTAAAGGCAGCCTGCAACGTAACAACTAGGCCTAACCCAGTTACAGATTGCTGTTGTAATTGTTGTAGTATGGGTGGTGACATCAGAAATGTCTTGCCAATGTCAAAACAGTAGTGACACATTCTGCTACATTTGTGGTGGCTATACACTTAAGTCTCAAAGACGCACCATGACTAGACTTTTTAAGAAAGCATATGAACTCTATTTTGCCATAAATAGATTAAATTTGCCATAAATTGGTTATCAGAACAAGGCATAGGCTTAGTTATTTCATCAATAATAAGCCTCAAGGCTGTCTTGTTACACAACAGCAAAGTACACCCTTCAATACCTGTTAGCTATGCTGCACACATGAAGGAAAAGAAAACATGGAACTGTTGTTGAAGCACATCCCGTACACCAAGTACACCTTTAATATCTGTAAAGACCTAAAAGTAGTGGCTCTGCTGCTTGGAATTAAGTTTGGATATACCAAACTTGTTGTTTTCATTTGCAAATGAGACAGCCACGCACAAAAAGTCACATTACATTAAAAAGGAATGGCTACTCTGAAAGAATTTGGTTCCAGGACAGAAAAGTGCACATAAACACACTTGTTGACTGTCCTGGTCAGGCACTTCCTTCCTCCCCTGCCTAACATTATTTAACATAAAGTGGCGTAGTGATTAGCACTTCCGTCTTGCTGCACTGAAGGTCCCTGGTTAATATCCAGGCACCACCTGGTATCCATCCACTATATGCAAGCAGTTTGCATGTTCTCTTGTGTGCTTGTGTGGGTTTCCTCTGAGTACTGGGGTTACCTCCCGCACTCCAAAGACATGCTCGTAGGTCAATAGGCTCCTGTCTAAATTGGCCCTCATATGTACAGTGGGGCAAAAAAGTATTTAGTCAGCCACCAATTGTGCAAGTTCTCCCACTTAAAAAGATGAGAGAGGCCTGTAATTGGCATCAGGGGTAGACCTCAACTATGAGAGACAAAATGAGAAAACAAATCCAGACAAATCACATTGGCTGATTTGGAACGAATTTATTTGCAAATTATGGTGGAAAATAAGTATTTGGTCAATATCAAAAGGTCATCTCAATACTTTGTTATATATCCTTTGTTGGCAATGACAGAGGTCAAACGTGTCCTGTACGTCTTCACAAGGTTGGCACACACTGTTGCTGGTATGTTGGCCCCTTCCTCCATGCAGATCTCCTCTAGAGCAGTGATGTTTTGGGGCTGTCGCTGGGCAACACGGACTTTCAACTCCCTCCAAAGGTTTTCTATGGGGTTGAGATCTGGAGACTGGCTAGGCCACTCCAGGACCTTGAAATGCTTCTTACGAAGCCACTCCTTAGTTGCCCGTGTGGTATGTTTGGGATAATTGTCATGTTGAAAGACCCAGCCACGTTTCATCTTCAATGCCCTTGCTGATGGAAGGAGGTTTGCACTCAAAATCTCACGATACATGGTCCGATTAATTCTGTCCTGTACACGGATCAGTCGCCCTTGTCCCTTTGCAGAGAAACAGCCCCAAAGCATGATGTTGCCACCCCCATGCTTCACAGTAGGTATGGTGTTCTTTGGATGCAACTCAGCATTCTCTCTCCTCCAAACACGACGAGTTGTGTTTCTACCAAATAGTTAGGGACCATAGATTGTAAGCTTCTTGAGGGCAGGGACTGATGTGAATGTGCAACTATTGTCGGTGCTATATAAATGCTAATAATAAGTGGAACTTAGTTCTCCTATCTGCCAAAGATGATGCCATCTTAGCCTCTATTTAGAGGTGTAGTTGTAATGGTTTTGCACATGTGACAAAATGGCCAGCCATTTGAGGATTTCAGCGTTTGGCTGAGAGCTGACAAAAGCACACTAGCAACCGTGACTGCTATCACCAGTGGCATTCCTTGAATGCAGTGACATTCCCCCAATGCAGTGACATAGCCTTCCCAGGGGACAGTTGGGAGGCCTTGGCTACAGTATGTAACCAATGTCCATGAAAAAAGGCAAGTATAACACAAGAATATGTAGGTTTATGAAGAAATGTTTTTTTTAATATATACATTTAACATGCACCTGTAGCTTTTGGTATTTTTAGGGGGGAAGGGGGGGTCCGATTTAGGGGTTTGATAGCATTTGTTGAGGAAAACATCTAAATTGGTGGATTTATCTCCACTTTACAGTAAACCTGTCATGAGTGACTTATGTGGGCGGCCATTGTTAACCTCTGCTTTTGAGAATGTTAGTTGTCTATCTGTCAAGTTGATGCCAAAGCTTTCTAATTCACTGACCGGCAAGAAGTATACTGTACAAATAAAAAAGTTATAGAAGAAAATTACAGACATTTTTCTGACACTTGTTTGCAGCAAGCTTGTCTAACCAATCTGCTCTTTTTTTTTTCAGAAGGAGACAGCAAATTGAAGTTCCCATCTTCTCGCATGACAGCTACTGTATACTTGCTAAAAATGCCAAAGTTTAAAATCACAAGGTCATCTATTGTAATAGCTCACACTGCAAAACAAAACTGTATATGTATTGTACACTAATTTGAACCTTGTATGGGTACATTAAGCAAGAAGAAAAATAAAGAAATAGCCTTAAAGTATGCCTGTGTCAATGAATGGCAGAGCAACAAACTCTCCTAAAGTGTATGAAAACCCTAACAATCTCCTATTTGCCCCATTTGTGCCCTGGAAACATACCATTGAATGTGTTTGGTTATACAGTATCTTTAAAGGAGAAATATGGGGTTGAGGCTTTTTCATATAGTTCTCCTTAGGGTAACGGGAGGACACAAACTAGCATCCTCCCCTCACCCTAAGCTCAGTATATCGCGAACTGCAGCTCGCGGTATACTGAGACGCCACAGTATACCGCGATCCAGACCCTCCCCTGTCACGGCAGAGAGCTGTGACAGGATCGAGAGGTGAGCGAACGCTGGTATGTGTTCGCTCACCTCCCGATCTACTGAGCCGACCTGCGACAGTCTCATTGTCACAGGTCGGCTAGAACTATGAGGTGAGTGAAAAGCGCTCACCTCATAGTTCTCCTTTAATTAAAAAACAAATACCTGTTGATCATGTCAGATATTCAGAGCTGTTCTGTTTTAGTGATTAATTACTGAGCTATATCAATTAGCTTAATTAGCCCTCCTAGTTCTTATCCCACGAGTACAGAATATTAGCCTTTTTGTTGTGGATAATAGGATAGTGGGATAAAAATGCACCTTTTTGCAATGAAAGAAGCACCTGCACCATTTTCCAAGTCACACAGAAACATGTTGCATAGGTATGATTGGGCCCTATATAAAATAATGGGGATCCTTTTGTTGTGCATTGTCACATCACAGCCAAATGACTAGAAATCACAAGGTGTGAACCAGAGTAGGTGCCTGGGGGGAAGGGGTGGGTGGAGAAATCAACTGAACCTGTTGCTTTGCCTTCCATGGTCCAGCTTCCAAGCTCAGGTCCACTTGAAGACTGTCTGTGTCCGGGGGTTTACATCCAAACCTGTACAGATGTACACACACGGAGCAGCGCTTACCAGCGTACAGGCACAGCCTGTCATAGGCATGTACTGGTGGCCTGTCCGCAACACCTGTGGCTCCTGGGTGAAGAGATCCGGCTTGCTTTTACAGTACACAGACCTCTGCACTCGTGTGAATTAGTCCTAAAACTGTAAAACATGTGACTTTAATACACCATTTGTTACAAACAGATATACTGTCATTTGAGTTTTTGTACATGAGAAACAAAAGCTTCAAGATAAAGCACAAAGCAGCTATTAAATTAAGCGCAGAAATCAGTGGAGTGTTACAAAACAGGCTGTTATATCATATCAAGGCTTGTACTGGTACTATTATTTTGAACAACAGGAAACATTTTTTCAGCTCCAGTGACATTCATTTCTGATTTAAATGAGTGATTCAAACTTGCATGACATTTAAAATGGTTGTGAAACTGCTGTTTCATCCCTTATGTTCCCTCTATGTGATAGCATGGCGTTGTAGTAGCAGAGCCTGACAATGATTTCTAGCCGGGAGGACACCTAATCCTATTACGTGGCCCTCGTGTGGGTAAACAGGTTGTTCTAGAATGTGAACTGCACTTATCAATGCCACAATATATCTGAGCTGTTTCAATTTAGCCCCATGATTACCATCTGTTTATGCTCATTCGACAACCAAACATGCACTTTTTAAGATCGGGTTAAGAAAATATTGTTTTATATTTCTAGCGTAGCTATGGTTTATTTTTACGGATGTCCTCATCCAAACAGATGCATGATAAGGTCTTTTGCACACGGGCGGATAAGCGTAGAATAAGGGATGCAGGCATTCTTTTCTCTCACACACCATTCCATGTAGAAGAGCCGGTTTCCTCCTCAATGGTGAACAAAGGATGCTGTACATAGCTCAGGATAAAATCTGACTAAAGCCAACAGTTTTTTTTTAGGTTTTTGAAGTGTTGAAACTCATGTCCGGTTTTTATTACTGTTTGTATGTGCCCATTGTGGAGATTCGCCCTATGTGTCCTGGTCACCATTGTATGGCTGTTTATGGAATGGGAGGTGAGGGGGAATCTTCCAACAGGACACCTGTTCTGATGACAACTAACAGGGAATTTTTCCTCACTTTAGAGAGAATTTCACTCACTTCCTTTTATGGTTCCAGGACAAGAATGGAAGCTGCGCCAGTGGGGTAACAAAGAAAAAAAAATAATGACAGATGATTTAAGAACTATGAGGTGAGTGATTTCCACTCATCCTCATAGTTAGAGCCGACAAAGAAGCTATCACAGGTCGGCTCTATTGATCTGGAAGTGAGCAGAAACATGCAGCCGATCAGCTCACTTCCTGATCGTCTCCCTGCAGTGAGCGGTTACTGTCAGTCATCGCTCCCCGCAGGGATTCCCCCCTCCCCTCTCCCCTCTCGTTCCTCCAGCGCTGGCTGGAGGAACGTACGGGGGAGGGGCGGGCACAGCTGGCCTTAGGCAGAGCCAGCTGTCACTCACACAGCTCGGTGGATCACGACAGTATTGTTGGGATCCATCCCAGCTGCGGTGCTCTCAGTATATAGCAGGCAATAGCCCACTATATTCTGAGCCTTGGGTCATGGAAGGAGGTTAGTATATGTCCTCCTGTGACCCTAAAGAGAACTATGGGGAAAAACACTTACCCCATAGTTCTCTTTTAACCGTTCCCTGCTATATTCAAACTTTAAAAAATGTTCAAATATGTAAATCAGGGGTATTTTCCAGGGGGAACCACTTCCAATGTAACTAGATCTTTGTTTTCAATATGTTATGCAGACTTTCGAGGTACCCCCAGATATCGTTATATCTGTCAAATCGTCCCAGTGAAACAGATGGATAATTGATCCGTTTCGACAGACCGGATCATGCTGGAATGGAAGCCATCTGATGTAAATGGTCACATTTCCCATAGACACACATGGGGTCTGGCACCTTCAGTTTTGTCCTCCATCCCAAGATGGAGGAAGAAACTGTATAGATATGGATGTCACAGTGGTGACTTCCGCTCTGTACCGCTCTGATCAGGAGAGGATCTGTTGATGAATCTTCTGCTGTTGATCGGCTCGTGTGAAAGGGGGTGTTACGCACATGGCACACTTTATCCCAACATGGAAGTCTTATCTACCTCCACTTTTCCTATCACTGATAAGGCCGTATTCCATAATGAATTTGTCACAGCCATAACGCCAAAAAGTAAAAGTGTTGCACATTAGAACTACCTGAATTTGTTGCCTGTGTCAGAAATAGCAGGAAAAATATTGAATGGATTTCATAATTATCAAGCAAGACTTTCTATTATAGTCATAACACCAGAAAGATGCTTTACTGAATCCCCCCTATGTGAGAGGATTGTCATTAACATACAACATGAGTGGACTGATCTTTTCTGCATATTGATTTGTATAGCTCGTGTTTATCCTGCATTACAGGGCCTGCACCTTATGGCTGAGTCTTTAGTTATTTACTGTTTATTTGTTTTACTCTGGTATTTGTTGTGATTAGGACCCAAGTCTTTCAACTGCTGGATTGTTGTTATTATTAATGCTATAATTATATTTGTTATATTGGATTCAATATAGAAATACCACAGACAAATAAAGCCATTTTAAATTCAAACATATTGGGTCTGGTGTCTTTTATTTCAGGTACATTGTTAATTATGGTTTGTTGGTAGGAGGGGGAAGGTGGGCCTGTGCAGTCCCATGGCTATAGATACACTTTAACTTTGCAACACACATTGATGAACACACGAGCCTGTCAAAGCTTGTCTTAAATCTGCAGTGTGCTTGATGCGTTTAACAAGCTTTCTTCCCTACAGGGGTTTGTCCAGTGTAGCTGCAGCTTTGATGCCTGATTGCAGAAAAGTGTCAGAGATTTAAAGCTGAACTCTTGGCTCAAAAACTTTCATTTCGCTCTATTCCTCAATAGCCACAATGGATATAAATCCACACTGTGTACACTAAATATCTTTACAAACCCAGACATTACATGTGACAGTGACATAATCACTGTGCAGAACATAGCATGTGCAGAGAGCAAAGCTGTGGGAAGGACCCAACCGGTCCCACCCACTACAACTGCCTACAAAAAACTACAGGAGGGGGCGGATACAAGACCAGTCGCCATGCATAAGGAGAGAGAGCAGCAGAGAATGGTCTTTATTACAGGATGCTCCTGAACAGAGGCAATTTTTCACACTGGATTACTGCACAGATCTGGAAAAAATACACAACACACATTAAGATTCAAGGAAGGATACACATGGCTCTTTAGACAATATTTGCTGATCCCAAAGTCCAGCTTTAAAAATAAAACATGTTCCAATAGATAGAGACTGAAAAGCCACCCAGGGAGCACCTGTACCCCCCACCCCCAAACATATTTATCAGCTAAGGAACTACAAGTCCAAGCATGCCATCATTGTCCCTGTACACCCCCCCCC